>NC_139039.1:38005575-38250177 GCF_964662115.1 Mustela nivalis
GTCCATTCCTGCTGTTCTCACAAAACACCGTAGCGTGGGGGCTGATAAACAACAGAAATGGTCTTCTCACAGAGCTGGAGGCCGCATGTCAAGACCGAGGCCCTGGCAGCTTCCCTGTCTGCTGAGGGTCTCCGTCTGGTTCACAGAGGCATTTTCCTGCTGTGTCCTCACACAGTGGAGGACAAGGGTGTTCTCTGCAGACTCTTCTAGAAGGGCACCGATCCCATTCCCAAGGGCTCCACCTGGGACCTTACCAGCTCCCAAAGACCATACCTCCACAGACCACCACTACTGGTCTTAGGATTTCAGTGTCTGAATTTTCGGGGGCACATGCACACCAGACCCCCCTGTCTCTCCCAAGTTTTATATATATATTTTAGAAATTAAAAGCAATTCAGGTGAGAATGGTAACCTGGCATAGGGCTGTTCTGGCCCAGGGCTACTTTCTGCAGTATTACGGGAGTTCTGATTGAATTGGCCAGCAGAGTTTGTGAGGAGGTTGCTCCTGGCCGTGGCTGATGTCTGCAGACTTTCTTCTACTTGCCTCTCTGTGTGCTGATTGGTTGGTCTTTCTCGGGGTGATGGATGATGCTTGCATGCCAGCTTGTATTTAAGAGAGCAGGACTAAGATGTCAATGGCATTAGGGTTTATTTGTCATGGGGATAAGTGGTCGAGTGGACAGCCTGGCCGTAGGAAGATGTGCTGGGTGGTTTCATTAGGGGCTCCCTGAACCTCAGCCTCCAGAGGCAGTGTCTCTGGCTGACTGAGTATCCTCAGCCAAGAATTCTACGAAGTCTTTCCTGGTAGAAGGCTTCCACTGAGAATTCTCACAGCCGACTGAGGGAAGGAGGCTCGGCGTCTCACCTTTCAGGGTATAGATTTTCTCTTAATGCACATTCCCAATTTAGCTCTGTCCATTGTCTGCTGGCTGATTCAGCATCTCTGGGGAGAAAGCGTCCAGCTTCTCATGCAGCGTGGGCATGGCAGTAGGCTCTCCCGGTGGGGAAGGGACAGTATCTGGGGATGCCAATCTGTCTTAGTCAGTGTTCTCACGCATCCTCCTCTTTGGGGGATTTTTCACACATTTTCAGAAGCATGTGAGGGCTCCCGCTCCTGAGGCCTTCTGGGAGTCTGTGCTATAAATTGGCTGGCTTCTGGAATTCCCAGTCCGACCCCTCAGATGTCAGCTTTATCAATTCTGCTAAGTCATTTCCGCCTGGTTGGGGACCTTACAACTTCTAAAACTTTCTCGCTGTCAGTGTGTCTCCTTTGCTCTCTGTCCTTGTGGAGATGAGCTTTGCCGTGCCTTGGAAGTGTGTCACGAGTAAGAAGAGGGAGGTGTATAGCTGTATTCCATATGTCGTGTTTAACAGGACATTCTCTGCTTCTGATAAATTCCATTTGATATGATGTAGTTGAAGTATTTGTGGGAGCATAAGACAGTAAGACCAGTTTGAATTAGGAATCGGGAACCGGGCTGTAGTGGTGTTACTCTTCTCTTGAAACTTCTCTACATTTTAAGTTATACTCTCCACTTCTGTGGTTGAATTTAGTGACCTTCCGCAGACTAAAGTTGGGTCAAAGCTGGACAAGGGCTTCTGGGTGGCTCGGGTAGTTAAGCGTCTGCCTTCAACTAAGGTCATGATCGCAGGGTCCCAGGATAGAGCCCCATGTCCTGCTCGCTGCTCACTGGGGAGTCTTCTTCTCCCTCTCCCTCTATGACTTACTCTCTCTCTCTCTCTCTCTCTCTCTGTGTGTCAAATAAGTAAATCTTTAAAAAAGAATAGAAAAGAAAAGATGGGCAAAGCTGGCTTCCTCCCTGGCAGTCTGTCCAGGGAAGCTTGTGCTGTGGACTAAGGGAGAACCGGCGAGGCAGTCTCTGCCTGCCTATGAATCCAGTCCTACTGTGTGAGTCATGAGCTCGTGTACTGGGAAGAACGCGGGGAGGCATCGCTTTCCCAGGATTCTGCTGTTGGTCTCCTATGGTGCCATGCCAAGCTACGTGATTCCCCGAGCTCTCCTCAGCCCCATGTCTCTTCCTGGCTCTGCTTCTGGGTATGCAATGGACAGCTGCTGTGTTGCCCTGCACCTCTGTATTCTTCAGCCTGCTCCCGTGTCGGACTTTCTCATCCCAGCAGATGAGTTGTGCCAGCCAGACACCGGAGAACCCATCCTGCTCTCTCTCCTTTCCTCCCCTGCTGCAGTTAACCTCCAAGTCCTGTTGAGTCCATCTCCAAAATACTCTGCCAGTTCTTACTGTCCATGCCTTTCGTCAGTGTGCTAGAAAAGCCACCCGGGTTCCTCAGAGAAACTGAAATCTTACTAACTTCTTCCTGTTCAAGATTTTGCACTAGTACAAAGTACTAGTAACATATAAAGTAACATATAAAAATATGTTACAAAGTAACATATAAAAATATGCATTAAGATCTTTTTTAATGTCCTACCTTTAAAGCCCTGTGGTCACCCTAACCACTTAGCTCAGACAGAATCGCCCCAGTGCGTTGGCCTCGTATCCTTCCTCTGTCACTCTGCTTCGTACAACCTTGTGGACATGGGGCGCTTTTGCTCCCCGAGCGCCTCGCTGCACCTGCCACGCGCTGTTCCTCCTTCCTGCCTTTCCACATGCAGATTTCCTTCTCCATCCTCTGAGTCTCTAAAAATACAGTCTTTTCAGAAAATCCTGCACTGCTACGTCTTTTTAAATTACCCCGGGGGTGATACTCTTTATCATGTGGTAATTATATTGTTTGTACATAACATTTATTTAATATTTTGTCTTTTTGTATCCTTCCCCCAATTAGAAAAATGGAATAGCTGATTCATGGTTGTTAATAAATATTTGGTAATAAACAAATGAACAAATGGATAACGACTATCTGGAGACATTGAAAATGTTAGGTTAACTTAAGGAAGGTCACCCAAGGCCACCAGGAGAAATTGTAAAAGCTGAATCAAGGAGTAACTGTTGAACACTTGACGTCTGTGTAGTGATATTCTCCAAGTGACTTTATCTTTACCAAAAAACAAAGAATTGTTCAAGACCATGTAGATGTTGTGTCTTGTAGCCAAACATAGAAAGTAAGACCAATCTTTTTGAACTCGTGTTTTTAATTGGCATACGTGTTGAAGTAATGTTTGCAGCGCTTGTGAGAACTCCCAGTGGGAATGTTCCAGAGGCTGATGGAAACGTGCAGCCGGAGCCCGGAAAGAGGTTTGGGTACGAAAACGGGACCAGACACTGTTACGGGAGAGGTTCATCCTCAGTGTGTTCATTTTGTAACTATTTGTGGAGGACTCGGGCTGTGCCAGGGACAGAGCCACGTTCTCGCTGAAGCCACGGAGGTGAAGGAGATTGCCTAGAGATGCGCGTCACACGAGAGCACGTAAGGAGACGCGAGGTGGCACCGAGGGGCACAACTACATTCTGCATCAGTGAAAGGGAAGAGCGGAGTGCTTTGGTAGCAGAGGGTGAAGGAGGAATTTCACAGCGGGAGGGACGGAGAATAAGGAAGTCCCTGGATCTGATCATTTACGCTGGGTTTAAGGACATGGGTAACGTTGTGCATCGGAGACCACACCTGTGGGTTATGACTATTTCGTAGGAAATTGCACGATGCGGTCTTATTTGAGAGTGTTTGTTGAGTAGCGGTGCTACGCATTTCTGGGGTCGTAGTCATGCCACCGTGGAAGCGGCGGCCGCTTGAACGATTGCCAAGGCTCAGATCGTAGGCGGAAAGAGTATCTATTTGGTTTTTGTTACGGCAGCGCCAAGAAGTGGTGCCTCAGGAAAACTCTTAGGAGAAGCAGACGTCAGGGCACGAGGCTGACACTGAGGGGAAAGGGGCCGAGAATGTGGACTGTCATGAATGGAAAAATGATGACAAAAATAGACGACGAGTATTGGAAATCGTCAGCTTCCCTGCGATGAGCGCCGTTGTATGAAAATGTACATCCAGGAGCAGCCCACACTCCTGAGTTTCTGTGCCATATGACTTAGTTGATTGATTAGAATTAATTATTCGATACGTATAGATCTGGTTATTACGATGAAGATCATAGGCAACGTCTCTCGATTTGGAAAACACACACATACATACACACGTCCAAGAACCTGAATTCAGAACTCAGGAACTTGTATTTTCTAAACTTTTATGTCTAGACCAGAAAATCAGGTCTTACAATTTATTCCCTTTTTTTTTCTGGTGAGGTAAACGGAGTCAACCGTGTCCTCGCCGTTACTTGCATGGTGCCCGCAGAGAAGGCAACTTTCCGATACTCACCAGATGGTTTCTCTTCGGGGTGGAGCTCATCCACGCGCTCCGGGAAGCCACCTTACCCTCTGCCACCATCCCCCTCCACCCCTGGTCCCACTGGTGATGCCACAGCAAATGTATCTCCCTTCCCCGTGTCTCGCTGGCTGTGTGTAGCTCGAGAATAAAGTTTTTTGTATCTTCACTATAAAATCTGTCATACTGTATTAAAGTCACATTTTATGCATCTTCTTTCCTTTGTCCGGCACCATGTTCCTTAAAATCAGATGAGATACTCTTGATTTCCAGAGTCTAGGGCGGGCTCCAGCCCATAGCAGGTGCTCAGGGCTTGAATGGGTGCAGTGTGTACTGGAGTCTTCTGAGAATTCTAAACCTTGGATCTAAATAGGCAATTTTCTCTGTTTTTCTTTGGGTTTGTTTGTTTGTTTTTGTAATCCAGAAGGCTAGTTGTGACCTACACATTTTCATTTACAAACAGGGGCTTGGAAAGTATCTAAGACTTGTTTCTTCTCTGTCCCTCAGAAAACACGGTAGACTGGTATTACATTGTGTTAGAATGTAGAGATCCATATTTCGTGTTGTATGACAGATACATGATATGGCCTGATTTAATGAGTTGCAGAATGTATTCCTTCAAGAGAAATAAATTCCAGTTAAAGCAATCTTCACTATGGAGACTTTTCTGAAATTAGTGGCTTTGGAAACGGGTTCCTGGAAGCCTTGGGCTTTTGAGAGGGGCCCCTGCGGTCATGACTGGGTGGGGGAGGAACAGAGGGGGTGGACTTGCCCAGCCAACACGGTTCTAGAACCCCATGCTTGTGTTTCCTATTGGATTTGATTATAACTCTCCATACATTTCCGTCTGAAGCCTTTTCTTTTCTATGAAGAGAATAGTAATTTTCGAAGTTGTAAGACCTTTTCAGTTACCACCCTCCCAGGATGACTGGGGCTGGGGTGGCTTTTTTTTTTAACTCTTCCTAGTAACTGTGGTACAAAATCGAACTCTTGGTGCACCGTCTATGCGTTCACCTGCTATGCCGTCTTGGCGAGCTATGTGGGAGACTTCGTCACTTCGTGGGGGGCCCCAGACTCGGTTCTTGGACCGTGAGGGTCTTGGTCCAGTGGGAGCTGTCAATAAGTGAGCAGATTCATGCTTTCCTAAAGGTACGTGTGTGCAGTTGCAAGTGGCCGGGACAACTAAGGCGTCCGTGGACATGCAGCGCTGGAGGTGGATCTCGGCAGGCGGGGGGGCCCGGAGCGGGCCGGCGGGGTGAGCGGGACAGCGTGGGCAAGACGCCAGCGTTGCAGGCAGGAGAAGGCGCGCACGCAGGGACAGACAAGTAGGAAGGTGACAGACGTACTCAGGAAGCTGGGAGTACTGTGGCTTCCTGGTGCATCCCCCTCACAGCACAGGAGTATGCAGATGAGGGTAGAGCTGTCCAGACTGAGAGGAGGGGAAGGAAAAGCCTCTTGAAGCCTCTAGAAATCCCTTCCTTTCTGTAGGATGTGGATTTAGAAAACCGGCTTTCCATGGACCAAGTGGGCAACCTCTGGTTAAAACCCCAAATCCAAGACGCTTGTGTGAATCAGTCCTGCGCGAGCCTGCGTCCCCTTTTCCTTCTTTCAAATTCTTTTCTCTAGCTTTCCTTTTTATTAAATTAACATATAATATTCTCTAGCTTTTCTTGTTTTAACTGGACCACATTCACTACATAGCTGTAGCCTTTCTCCAGACTATACTTTTTGAAACCTTAGTCCTGAGAAAGAATAAGTAAGGAAAGGAAACAAACACAAAGGCTTTACAGGAAAAGTAACAGGAAGTGCCGGTCGCATTTCAAGGTTCGTGTTGCTGGTTAGCGTATTCAAGGCCCTGACCAGTCTGTGTCAAAGAAGTCTAGTCAACATTTTAAATTTTATTTTCAATCCTCATATGATCCTAACTTCTGTGAGTACCAAATACTTATTTTTTGTGTATCCTATATGCAAATTTGGGGAAGAAAAAGAAACCGCTCTCCACTTACCAGAACGGTATGGAGGATCTTGAGTTCCTGGAAGGACAAGCTCCCTGTGTGTTGGTGGAGGCTCAGGAGCCTTCAAACCCTCTTCTCCGTCTAGAATGCCCAAGAAGCATTGATGGTTTTATGGTACTATTGATTCAGACATGGACCTTGGCTTGCGTAAGTTGTTTACATCTTAACTAAAAAGTTTCAAGAGAAATGCCAGCTGTGGACATTTAAAAGCCAAATGCAAATTTTCGGTGATGGAACCCAATGGGGGAGGGTGTTCTTGCAAGTTGGCTTTGGGGCTGGGAATGGAGAAAAGCCAATTCCTGAGAACGGGAGCCACCTAGAGGTGACAGCTGACAGTGCCCCCGGGGCTCAGACACAGGGTCCCTGTTGGCACCTGTTTGGGATGCTCTCTCTGCGTCTGCTGAGGTCGGCACCCCGAGAACTGAGGGCTATTCACGTCGTAGACATAGAAGGGCTGTTATTTTGCTCGCTCCCTGGCTTTCTCTGAGCCAGCCTGGAAGAAACCATTAAAACTGGAACAAAAATCACGCTTGACTTTCTCACTAATCCTGACAGAGTAGGTCCTGTGTCCGCTTCTCCTGTGAAGTGTGCTCGTTTGTGTTCATCAGGAGTAGCCCAGAAAGAAAATAAGTTGTAAAACCTTAAAAAAAAAAAAAAGGCATTTTATGAAAATGCAGTTTAAGCCTTATTGGCATAGTTTTCCTTGAAAATGTATTTTATAGGCTTCTAGGAAGGTCATGCTACATTTGAAATACACATATTGCATGGGTTATTCAAAGCGTGTTAATGTATGTTGATGGACAGAGGCCTGTGATGGTCACTGGACACACACACACATGCACACGCATGTACTCACATGCCTGTACACACAGGCATACTTTCCCATACACACACACACACACACACACACTCACACACACACACACACACACAATGCCTGTGTTCAAAGTTCTGATAAAGACTCTTTCTGAAATTCTAAGAAAGCAAACCTGATTTCCATTTCAGCGCATGCGTTTTGTCACCGTCTCTTGGCCTCTGTCATAGGTGAGGGTACTTGAAACTCACCACACAATGACGTAGGGAGGTCTAAGGCATAAGAGTGAAAGCTGGGATGAAGTTCAGGGCGTAGGTGCCGGCAGGTCTGTTCATCGTGTTCTCTATTCTTTCCCATCCGCCATTATGTCTGCAGAACTCGGCCCTCCTCGCCGTGGGTCCTGAATGACTGTGGTCCATACACTCTGGTCCCGTGGTCCCCTGTGATGGTCTAAATAACAAGCCCCCCATGCATTCATTCATTTGGAAAATATTGAGGAGTGCCCTTGGAATCATTTGGAAGATGCTTTACTTGGTTCTAAGAGTTTTGTCCTCTAAAGATGTCATACTGATTTGTAGATATATTATAAATAAACAAATAATAAAAAGAAACAAAACTGAAAAAAAAAATCCCTTGCGTCCCTCCAGGATAAGCAGGTAATTTATTTCCTCTGCTCATGGTCTGCTTCTGTCCCCTACCCATCCTTCCGTGAATTTACTCATCTGTCAGGTCCTAGGCCAGGTAGCCACCCAAGGAGCCCACATTCCAAACCTTTCTTCACCCTGTGTCCTGGCTTAGGGGACCGGTGACATGGTCCCCAAGATGCTCATGCTGCTCTCTGGGATAAAACCCTTGGAACAGCTGCCCACGTAGCAGGCGTGTTACACTACCCCCATGAGTCCTGTCATACTCACTTTCAGTAGAGCATCTCCTATAGCATTTAGCACACAGTAGAGGCTAAATAATGCCAGTATGTAGTTTGCATTAAGTGTATTGTTTAAAATGTTTATGTAAAGATGATTAGAAAATGGATTAACTTTTAATTTTTGAGTAAAGACAGTCACTGCCAGTGGGTTGGTAGGCAAGTGCCTGAAAATTGCCGGAAGTTTGGAAAAAAGTCTTTGCTATTAATTTTAAGGAAAATTAATGGTAGAAGCTGTGACGTGCGATATTTAAGTGGCTTTCAGTCGGCCACTGAATCACACACCATCACTTTGCTCCATGGAGAGGATTTCAATATTAGATTATTTTCGTGGCCTATCCTAATTCTCATAGCAACATATTTTGTGGAGGAAATATTTTGCAAAGAATGATCCCATTCAATGGAAATCAGGCAACTGAATACGCAGAAAGAAGGGGGAAAAGAAATGTCCAGAGAGGCTGACTGAATCTAAGGAAATAAAGGGGAAAACAAAAGTGGCCATTGTACCTTAAGTACTGATGAATGATTTAGTAGTGCATTGTTGCCTGAGTCATCTTTCACATACAAATTCTGAAGGAGGCACGGCTGTGCTTAAAAATACATCAGCGAATCCGCATCAGCTTCAGAAGGAAGGGAAAACAATTCTCTGCCGAGATGGTTCCAAACCTGTTTATTCTTAATGATGTCTTGTGACTCTCAGGTTGGGGCAGGCTGCTCTGGGTGACATAGCCCCATCTCCGCTGTCCTTTCCTCTTCGGTGAACAACGCCCTCCACTGATCTCACCAGCTTGAGGAAGTGTTCCCACTCGGACACTAGAGAGAGAAAAATGGCCTTCACCATTTGTACCTCATCTGGTCTTTGGCCCCAAACTCTAGTACGCAGATCTGTCTCACTCGCTTACACTTCTCAGTCAGGCTGTGTCTGCACCATGCCCTCCTCCACTCTGTGGTGGGACGACTGTGTCACCAGGGCGTGACCCCCCCGACAGCCATGATGCTTTAAAGTAACCCATGCCGCCTCCTACCAACACAGCCCATTTCTGGGTTCGTCCCCATGGCTGAGCAAAAATTCCACTTGGCTGTTAAAAACCATTAAAAGCAGAGAAAGCAGGCATTTGATTTTTCTTCAGATTTGCCAGCAAGAAGGCAAATTTATTTTATTTTTCAACCCTGTCTATATTATTTCCCTGTTAATACCACACTAAATTACATTCAATAGGTCTCCTTATTCTGGTAATTAGTTGGTGTCTATATGTGTGCCCCGAGGTAGGAGGGCTTTTCACCACGGCCTGGCCAGTGGTGTTGAAGATGGATTGAACATCTCAGTGCCAAATGAAGAACTTGACACATGGCCCCCGAGACAGGTTCCGTTGCCGCCCGTCTGGAGCAGTAAGGCACGGAGTGAGTAGCACCGCTGGGTAGGCTGCCAGGACCCGTGTCCCTTGCTCTTGGAATGGGGTGACCCATCTGGTTCACAGACAACATGTACCCATTAGTGAAATATGATTCATATTCCAACTCGGTTTCTCCCCATTTGGTTTATACACTAGCGAGAGATTGTCCAGATGTTCCAAGTACATAAATAAGCTCAATGGGATGAAGAGTCTGTGTTCTTCCGTGTTGGCCATGACTGAGCTGAACACGACTGCAGATTCAGTCTTCATTCAACAACCCACTTTTTAAGAGTAGGAAAAAAACAAAACAAAACATAGGACTCAGAACTCAACACCAGGTCTTGCTTGAGCTGGACATAAGGAAAGAAGCTGGTTGGGAATCAGAAGACCAGGGTCACGTTTCTGACTCACAATAATCATGACCCTCAGCTTCCTACAGCAGGAGAGAGTTCAGCTGGAAAGGGCTATTCCTTGAATGATGGTCTATGAACTGGACTGGGGTGTTCACAGCCCATGAGAAATGTAAGGCAAATTGGGTAAATTTTTCATAACTTTTAACATTAGTTCATGTTGTTGCATAACATCAAAAAATTATTTTATCTGAGTTTTTTTTTTGTTGTTTTTCCTTAATAAGATAATGGCAATGGTAGAGAGAATTATTGTGTAGATTACTAGAGTTTACTGATGATGTCAGACTCTTATTTTTTAGAATATATTTTATATTTTAAAGACTTTATTTAATAGAAAGAGAGAAGGAGCATAAGTGGTGGGGGTATCAGTAGGGTCTCCATGGAGTAGAGAACCTGCAGTGGGGTTCTGTCCCCGGACCCGGGGATCCTGGCCTGAGCCAAAGGCAGACACTTAATGAATGAGCGACCCAGGCACCTCTTAAAATGTATTTTATTAAAAAAAAAAAAAGGACTTTCTATAAAAATCCAAAATTTCTAGAGTCTCTAATCTGGAAAAAACTCTAAGAGCCATCCATCTCTCAGTCCAGAAGGATATCACAGACTGAGTTTCTATCATTTTCTAGAATGCCAGGAACATTAATGACATAGGATCACACGGGATGAAGTAGAGTCCCCATATCTTAATAAGAGTGTCTATTTTTTAAAATATTTTATTTATTTATTTGACAGAGAGAGATGTAGTGAGACAGGGAACACAAGCCAGGAAAGTGGTAGACGGAGAAGCAGGTTCGCCGCTGAGCAGAGAGCCCAATGCGGGGCTCGATCCCAGGACCCCAGGATCACGACATGAGCTGAAGGCAGATGCTTAAAGACTGAGCCACCTGAGCACCCCACACATGTCCATATTAAAGTCTTTTAATTCAGTTGGTTTGGGGATTTTCTAGAAGTTATTTGTAGATATGTCTTTGGATGCTGAATCTTGAGTTTTGATTCAGGTTCTAAGTAAATTAGAAATTAATTTAGGCATTAAATGCAAAAAAAAGTAAATAGAGATGTAGCTGAAGGTGCTTTAAACATAATAAAGATCAATTTATTCACTGATATATTCTTTCAAAGCATGACTTGAATATGCGCTAGACAATACCCATACTTCTTATAACTGAACAGGAATCTATGGGTCTTATTACTACATGACTACCACACAAAATGCTGTTTTCTTTTTCTTTCCTTTTTTAAGATTTTATTTATTTATTTGACAGAGAGAGATCACAAGTAGGCAGAGAGGCAGGCAGAGACAGAGGAGGAAGCAGGCTCCCGGCTGAGCAGAGAGCCTGATGCGGGGCTGGATCCCAGGACCCTGAGATCATGACCTGAGCTGAAGGAAGAGGCTTTAACCCACTGAGCCACCCAGGCGCCCCACAAGATGCTATTTTCAACTTCAGTTTTAGAATCAAAGATATCTTTCTAAAAAAGGGATCTGGTTTACCTAATTCCTTTTTGTTCCTAAATAGTGTATGCGTGATGTTGACGGAATGTTTTCTGTAGATTTTGGATTATGAAAGCCGGTTAGGTTTTCACGCCCTCGAAGAGCCCCACTGAAAACTTACCACCGGAGGTCCAGAAGTGCACACGGCAGGTTTGGAGGGACTTGTTTGTGAAGAAGGTGTGAGTCTGTAACACTCTTTGCCGGGTCCTTAGTTGCAAGTCAGTTTGCTTAACGTTCCATTTGCCTAGAGCCTCCCTTTCAAACTAAAGACACTGCCATTTTAGAGAATTTAATGTAAGAAGAGGAATGTTGCTTTTGTGAAGCAATTTATGGGTTATTTTTTTGCCAATTTAGCAAAGCGTCTTTCTGCTCAATTTGGCTAACTACCCCTTTGGATGCTCAAAAGTGTGCAAAAGATAAAAATAGAGATAAATACATTGAAACATATAGTAGCATTTTCAAAGGGGCTCCAACTGTCTCATGGTACGTGAACTGCTGCATCTGCTGATTTGATGACAATGATTCAGTGACTTTGATTTAGGTAAAATGATTCTAGATGAATGGTATTATTTTAAAGAAAAACAGAATAAAGAAAGTCAAATGAATTTAAGACTTGGAGGTAAGGATAGTGGGTTAGGGAAAGGAGCAAAAAGAAAGGTTTGAATCTTTTGGATTTTCTTTCAATTCCTCTTATTTTATCTTATTTTTTAAAGATTATATTTATTTATTTCTCAGAAAGAGAGAGCACAAGCAGAGGGAGCAGCAGGCAGAGGGAGAAGCAGTCTCCCTGCGGAGCAGGGAGCCTGATGTGGGACTCGATCCCAGGACCCTGAGATCATGATCTGAGCTGAAGCCGATGTTTAACCCACTGAGCCACTCAGGCGCCCCTCAACCCGTTTTAATCTGATGTGCTTGATTAATGTCAAGTAAGGAATGAAATTTTCTATAACCTATTCAGTGATTAGATCAAGTAAAATTTCGGGATATAATTAACCTGTAGATATGAATTTCCTAAGGAAGGAGGTGTTTATATTACACATTATTTTTAAGCCTTTATTTTTGTATTTTTGGTTGGCGGTTGGTAGTAGTAATTTTCTGTAGAAATGGTTCCTGCTTAGGGGAGTGAGAAGGAAGCCTGGGGCCGTCTAGCTTCTTCTTCAGCTACTGTCGCTTGTACCCAGCACTGAGAGACAAAGCATGAGGACTGCCAGCGAGCGTTTCCCGTGTGGGAAATGTGGATCAAACCTGAGCTTGGTAATGGTCTCGAGGTCTTCTAGATAAGCACCGGCTGCCCACTAACTGAATGGGCGATATCTCTGCTAATTCAGTATATTAAAGATTTACTGATTCTTACTGCTTTAACTTACCCAGACAAATCAAGGATACACTCAAACAAGTAAGCTGACCTGGCAATTGGCTTACTCAGAGAAAGTTTTTATCTGGCTGCTCCAAACATTAGTTGAATACTCGTCAATTAGCTATAGATTTCTGTTACTCTACGCCTTTCATGAAGTTGACCAGATTCTTCACTTCCTGGTTGAACACTTATAAAAGTCCAAGAAACACCAGCATTAAGCTATTCTATAAAAGAAGGATCCCATTACCTAATTACTATTGGCCGTTTAAATTTGAACACTCAGTCTTTTCTGTTTCAAATGAATGATATTCCTAAGGGCCCTCAAGGCCCACTACAGAATCATAAGAAGAAAAAATTGGATTTGGGTGGGTCAGAGTTGATATCACACATATCTACTTTTCCCAACTGAACGTGTCCCGTGACTGTAGACCTTGTAAGGAAGACATTAAACAAAAACCACACGGCAAACCTAAGTCCAGCCCTCAGGGATGCTGGGCTTGACTGTGGGGTTTGGGGGTGTGGGCGTGCTGGGTAAGGCAGGGTGAGGGAGCAGGGGCGGGGAGACGGAATGTGGCAAGGGGTGACAGAGAAGACGCTTCCCCAAGAAAGCATAAAGGCGAGCAGGAGTCCTGGGGAGAGGGAGGCTGGGGATCCCGGGAGAGGCACAGGGAGAAGGTGTGCTCAAGGGAGGAGGGTTGGCCCGCGGGCTGGGGGAGGGGAGGGTGTGGAGGTGTTGGCAGAATGGAAATCCACGTAGTTCACGATGACCAGAGAAGAGGAGGCCACGGAGTAAACGGTGGGGAAGAGATCCAGGACAGACGGGGAACCTCCTTGCACGTGCTGACAGGAAGTTCTCATATTACTGTAAAACTGCCGGAACAGGAAGGAGTCCTAGCATTAAAGTCATAGGACGTATCAGCTAGTTACAATTCTTGCTCTGCTGACATGATGGAGGGAAGACATCCGATCACCGGGAAGACCTTAGGAGCAGGGCTTGTAGGAGCAAGGAGAACAACTGGAAGTCCTTTGCATTTGAGTGAATTGTGTGACTGCGTTTCAGAAGCCTTACAAGGGTTAGGAAGGTAAAGCCTTGTATAGAATGCACCTTGGGCTCCAGGGAAGAATTCTTTTTTTTTTTTTTTTTTAAAGATTTTATTTATTTACTTGACAGACAGAGATCACAAGTAGGCATAGAGGCAGGCAGAGAGAGAGGGGGAAGCAGGCTCCTCATTGAGCAGGGAGCCTGATGCAGGGCTCGATCCCAGGACCCTGGAATCATGACCTGAGCTGAAGGCAGACGATTAACCCACTGAGCCACCCAGGCGCCCCAAGAATTTTTTTTTTTTTTAACAGAAAATTTGGACATCTACTATAGGAGAAGCCATTAGCAGGCAAGACTCAAGAAAGAAGGAATGATCGGAGAAGGAAGGAGTCAGAAACGGGAGGGGAGAGGCTAGGACTCAGTATGGCTCATAGTTAAGAAGAAGGAAGTTTTCTCATGTGCGTTTCTCTGCTCTCCAGTGTATACTGCGTAAGGCTGGATTTTCCTGCACCAAATCTGGAAGGCATATCAGCCACGACAGTTAAGAAAGTCTACAGTTGCTTGTATTTTGAAGGGATACTTAATGCTACTGTAATTTTCCAACCTGGTTGTTAAAGTAAGCCGTTATAAAACAGGATAATTTTCTAGATGTTCTTTTTCTGATTTCCATGATGCAAAATCCCTACAAGTATATTTTCTCCATCTTTCATGCTTTTTCTTCCTGGTATATTTTTAGTCATTTCTTGACTCATCATGATCTTTTATAGAATTGGTTTTATGCCATTGGGCTGCATATCACAGCCTAGGTTTTATTACTCTACATTCATTTTCTTCAAGTTATTTTCAGGAAGAAAAAGAAAATAGAACAAGTCAGATCCGTCTGATATTGAAGTTAAAAATATAATTTTCTCTTATAGTTCATGTTAGATTAATAAACTGCAGAAGGCAAATGAATGGGAACATTAATTATCAGCTTCTATAGTCATGGAAATTCTGAAAACAGGTAAAATGGAGTTTTAATAACAAGGTAATTTGAACAGGCTGGCAACTCCATTGCTTGGAGAACTGCTTTTCTTTTACTCCTGAAAAGGATTCCAATAAGATCTAATATGTTTGTCTTTTTTTCTCCTACTTTCTCACCTTCTTTTCCTTCTCCCGTTGTGTTTTGACTGCAGAAGCCATCACAACAAGGGATTTACCTTGGAAAGGAAGGAACATGCCTTTGCTCTGTTGTGCTATCTAGTTTCCTTCCCGTTACCTAGAAGTCTCCACCCACATGTTTACATGTTTTCCATCAACAAATCCATAATGTGCCTTGTCCTCCACATTCTAACATTATACTCAATAGGTAATAAATGTGTGTTTTTGGCTCTCAGTATGAACAAAACCCATTTATCCTGATGTCCTATCAGACGTTTAACTGTTCAACAGCTTACTGTTGGGATTTTAGGTTTTACTTCTCTCGGCATCAGTATTTCATGCTATAATAAATGTCATCTAAATGTACATTCCTGGGAATAGAGAGAATAAGACTAATTAATATGAGTGTATGTGTGGGTTCTTGCTCTATGCTGACCTGCTTCTCTTCAAATAAGGACTGATTCATAAATCCTAACACCAGATCTGCAACTGTATCTATTTCAATGTAATCATTTTAGCCTTTTGCATTATCAACTTTAACAGTTTGTTATTTTAAAATGTTATGAAATGTTACATTATCTCTATTGATTTTTTGATTTATACATTTACTGAAAAAAATTTTCATTGGGGGGTACCTAGGTGGCTCAGTCAGTTGGGGGGTCTGACTCTTGGTTATGGCTCAGGTTGTGATCTCAGGGCCATAGGATCAAACCCCGTGTCAGGCTCCACGCTCAGTGGGGAGTCCGCTTACGATTCTCTCCCCCGCTCCGCCCCTTCTTTGACCACTTGTTCTCTCTCTCTCTCTCATAAATAAGTTTTTTTTTCTTAGTTTTTCATTGGAAATCAACATGTAAATGCTTAACCTTGCAATGCATACCTCTCAATGCATAAACAACCTCCTGTGCATAATGAAGTTTTTTAAAATAATTTTCTGTTTAAGAAGTATTAATGGTTAGACAACAGTTTTAAAGGAATGAGATAAAAATGCAATCAGCTATTCAAAATTTAGATAAAGTTCAACTGTAAAATAACTGCAGTAGAGTCAAATAAAAATATTACTTATTTTTTAAAATCTTTCTTGAATGTGTGAAAAACACCTAAATTGTTCATTTGTTTTACTGCTAGTCAAATAATTGCCAGCCCCAGCCACTGAAATAATGCTAATATGGTTTAGGTCATTGATAATTTTATTATTTGAAATGATAATAATAATAGTTATTTTGTTCATTATGTAACTCTTCATATTAATTTGTATCTATCTCATTTTGTAATCTTATATTTACCACTAAATATATAGATTATTTTATTTTTACCATTTGTAGTATTTTTAATATCAATCAGATTAGATAAATACTTTTTTGAAGTTAATAATGTACCTCTTTTGAATGTGAAGAGAGAAAGATATATATTTGAAAGAGGTATATGTGACAATATCCACTAAAGCATTTCTAAAGGGTGCTCTTTATAAGTTTATGGTTTGGAAAATACTTATAAGAAATACTATATAATGGAGTATGACTCAACCATCAAAAGGGTGAATCCTTACCATTTACATCCACGTGTATGGAACTAGACAGTATTTTGCTGAGCCGAATAAGTCAGTCAGAGAAAGACGACAATCATATGGCGTCCCTCATATGTGGAACATGAGGAATAGCACGAGGACCACCGGGGAAGGGAGGGGCAGCTGAGTGGGAAGAAATCAGAGAGGGAGACAAACCATGGGAGACTCTTAAGTCTAGGAAACACACTGAGGAGGGCAGGGGGCTTGGGGGCGGGGGTGACTGGGGGACGGGCATTGAGGAGGGCACGTGACGTGATGAGCACTGGGTTTTCCATGCAGCTGGTAGATCACTGACCTCTGCTTCTGAAACCATGGTGTACTGCATGTTGGCTCATTGAAGTAAAAATTAAGAAAATATTATATGCTTTCTATTTTTTCAGAGCAGAGGACATTTGTTTAATCTGAATTATAAAATAGTTTTTGAAATTTGGGAAAACAATATTGTAATCAGATCATTTGTTTCTAGAATCACATAGGCAGTCACTCAAAACTCATAAAAGTTGGCACAACCTACAAATACCCAAATATAATGTTTTTAAATGGCATTGTTTCCTTGAATACATTTTGAAATCCTAGTTTTCCTGAATATGTTTCCGTATCCCGTGAACAACTGCAGGGACCAGTGGTTGGAACCGCCTCTCCCCACCGCCATTACTTCAACTAGTCCCTCACACCTTCTGTTCTTCAGACTGGGGGGAGTGGACATGGCGTCAGAAAGATTTATGGGTAAGGTGGGGAGAAATGACATATTCTTGGAAGAACAGAGAATAAAAATGTCCTAAGTGGATGGGTCGTGAGGTTAGAGACTTGGGGAAAAGAAAGCACAAAATAATCTACGAATCAGAAAAATTATCTGCCTGCAGGAAGATTCAGGACTGCTTTTCTGGAAGGCTGGTACTGTAAGGGGATGTTCATTTCTTGTCGTTGGATGTTTATTCGTAGAAGTATGCTATCATTACACAATTTTCAATTCATACTTCTGAAATACCTAGCACCAGCGTTTGTTTCTTCCATGGCCAGAGTATCTGTTCATATCAGAGTGACCAGGGAACTCAGCTGACCTCAACGTGTATTGTTTCGTGGAAGAAACTTGGTACTTGATCCTGAGTCGTAACCGCCGTGGCCGTGGGTTGTGTGGGGACTGTGCGTGCGTGCAGGTTGCACATCTTTCTGGGTTTGATTGCACCTTCACCACAAACTGGAGGTGTCACTTCCAAATGGCTGAAATGCCCTTATACTCTCAAGGTCAATTTGTACATTCATACAATGGGAAAAACAGTTACCTCCATGGGCTTGCTTGGAGGGCTAAGTTGCATTTAAAAGCAAATAATCTGGCAAATAACAGACACTTCGAGAATACTAGCTTGATGATATTGCAAAGAAATGTGACACATGCTGAGGTTAAAATAAATTTTTTGTAGCCCTTGCCTTATAAAACTTATCTTTAGGGGGCACCTGAGTTGGCTCAGTGGGTTAAGCCTCTGCCTTCAGCTCAGGTCATGATCTCAGGGTCCTGGGATGGAGCCCCGCATCAGGCTCTCTGCTCAGCAGGAAGCCTGCTTCCCTTCCTCTCTCTGTACCTGCCCCTCTGCCTACTTGTGATCTCTCTCTGTCAAATAAATAAATAAGTAAATAAATCTTTAAAATTTAATCTTGGGGCACCTGGGTGGCTCAGGCTGTTACGTGTCTGCCTTTGGGTCAGGTCATGATCCCAGCGACCTGGGATCAAGACCGGAGGGGCTCCCCACTCATCAGAAGGTCTGCTTGTCCCTCTCCCTCCCCCCTCCCCCCACTCATGCTCTCTCTCTCTCTCTCTCTCTCTAAAATAAATAAAATCTTTAAAAAATAAAATTTAATCTTTACTCTAAAATATATGAGTAAGTCAGAATCAACAGAATTCTTTTAAAGGGGCTATTTTAAAAACTCGACGAATAAGAAGTTTTATTATGCGTTGTATTTTACTTAGGGTTTAGCCAACTGAAAATGTGAACTGAGACAGTCTTAAAATGTACTTCTTTATCAAATATTCGATTCAAGAACAATCCCATTCAAGAGAGTTGAGATAAAAGCATATACATTGAATCATACTTTGTTTTTTTTTAAAGAAACAATGTAATATTTTTATGGAAAAAATAAAAGTGAATTACTGCTGTTAGAATAAAAGAGCTAGGATTTTTTTCTTTTTTTGTAAAATAATTTAGGCTTGTCTTTGCATACCTTTTCCACACATGTTTGTCAAATGTTTTAGCCAGTCAGATTGAATTTCCCAGTCAGTGTGGAATAGACGAGATGTAGTAACTCCCCACACATTATAGCCGATGAGGTAATGGATTGTAGAGAATTGAATCTGGTTCATTTTACAATCTAAAAAACTGTTGACAGACTCAGGAATTCTTGGAGGAAGGGATGTTTTATAATTAGATTATTGGACACTTTTCTAGTTTTCTTAATTTTTTAAAGATTATCAAATAATGTTCTGCTAGTTTGCTAACTTGGAACTGGAAAAAAAATTCTAAATCCTAGAAAGCAAACGGAAAAGTAAAACCTAAAACCTCAGTTTTCTTCTTATCACCCCATGAATTGATAGTCAGGGACAAGCGGATGGTGATGTTGTCAAAGACGCTTTTAAATGAGATTTCTTAGGTACAGGCTCATGGAGTCCACCATCAGCACATGCAATTAGGAGCTAAATACTCATGGATGCTTTAGATTTTAGTTTACTTTATCTCTAACCGTGTATTTATACGTATGTAGGTATTATGTGCCTGCCTTGCTACCTGTATACCTAGCTCCCGAACTCCTACCTGTGTAGATACTACCAACTTACACCTCTATCTACCTACTCACTTACCTACCTACCTACATACCTACCTGCATGCTTATCTACCTACTTACGTACCTACATGCTTGCCTGCCGACCTACCTGCCTACATACTTACTTGCATAGGTGCCTACCTACCCTACTAGCCCTGCTTGTCCAGTGACCAGGGCTGAAGGTAAGAGTGGAATGACCGCTATCTGATTGGGAGCCCCTGCTTCCTGCCACACTGATTCCACTCTCAGATTCCAGCTGTTTCATAACAGAGGACACTTGGATTCGCAGAAGATGGATAGCACGCCCCTTCGTTCGTTGTGAATAGGCTGTTTTCATTCCAGAGAGGGGAAGAGATATAGGTTTTCTATTGCCGCTTTAATAAATCACCGTAAGTTTAGTGCTTTAAAAATCACAGTCCCAAATACATTATCTGAATAGGGTCTCCGGGACCTAGAATCCAGGCTCAGTCAGTCTTCTTTTCTGGAGGAGAAGTGGACAGCCCCATATTCTTGTTTTTCCAGCCTCTAGCGGTGGCTGACATTCCTGAGATCGCGGCCCCTTCTCCCATCTTCAGAGCCAGCAAGTTCACATCTTTCCAACCATTTTTCTCTAGTGTAACGCTCTCTGATCCCAGCCTGGAAAAATCCCCATATTGAAAAACCCGTGTGAGGACCCTGTGTCCCCTCCGATGATCCAGTACAATTTTCCCATCTCAGAATCCTTCACTCCGTGTCTGTCAAGACCCTGTGGCCAAGCACATGGCCACATTCCCCGGTTCTTGGGATTCGGGTGTGCACAGGGCTGGTGGAGGGCGTGATTCTCCGGTGGCACGGGCTGCTTCTGCTCCCCGGAAAAATGTCTTATCACAACTGTTACATAAGTATGTGTTTGGGCACCTGTTTCTCTTGTACTGGCTTCCCTTGACACTGCAGGGTCTGGGAGGGCAGGTCCCATGTTCTCTGCAACAGTGACTTTGGTATCACTCACCACAATGGTCCAAGAGGGAAGCCAATAACCACTTTGGAATGAATACACACCCATGATTTATTGAAGATGATACGATGACAAAAATTAGTTTTAAATTTAAGTAGAAAAATACAAATCTGGTTTTGAAGATCTGGATAAAACCTACTCTTGCAGTTTTTATAACCACAAACATCTTGTACATTTCCATGACCTCTACATTCTTCCATTCTAGAGAAAAAAGTTATGAAATGCAAAAAAAAAAAAAAAAAAGAACCAACTTACACAGAAAGAGTAAGGCATTACCATGCCATATTGTCACTGAGCTCTTGAAAAGCAAACAGGCAGATGCTTCATTTTCTAAAGCACATTCAGTAAAATGAATAAAAACCTAACTGTATTGTAAGGAAAAGACATAATTCATCGAGCAGCCACATCTCATTTTGTTGTGTCATTATAGGGGTAATAATGCTCTCTAAGACAGCTGGCCAGCCCACCAGCCCTATAAGTGGCAGGATGAAAACGTTTTTCTCTGGGGGAAGAAAAAAGCACTTTACACTGAAATTGAGACACAAGCCTTAGGAGGTGCCAGGAGGAGGTTTGGACATCCATGTGTCTCCATTGCTTCTTCCCCAAATACAATCAGCTACATGTAAATAAAGGATTTTTTTCTGGTCCAGGAGTTTTATGGTTGGCTTGAATAAATGCTGTTGAGCAAGGCAAATAAATGTGACACTCTCCTCACCACTTCCATATGTAATGGCCGACCCTCATGATTAGGTACAACGGAGAGTCTTTTCGCAGGGAGTGAAGACTTGAATCCCGGCCCCCCACCCCATGGAGTTCAGGTGCGTCAACCATTCTCTAGTTACTGCAAATGTTCCACATCCACACAAACGGTCTCAGAATTATTTTCCTTTTCCCTTTAACTTTTGAGATGTATTTTGGTAAACTTGAGGATATTATGGAAATGAAGTGGATGGCCAATGGCTAAAAAGAGCTCATGTATTTCTTGTATTTCTGTTCACTCTACGGGGGTTACTTACTGTATTCTACATATTTTTTTGTTTAACTTCCTGGAAAAAATACACACCAATATTTCTTTTACAGATATTCTGCCTGTGTAACATTACTTAGTCCTTACTGCAATCATTTGGATTGCGAATGTTTATCTTTAATTTACATGTCAAGTCACTTATGCTCAATGAAGGTAGGCACTGGCCCAAGGTCAGCTAGAGAGAAGGTGGAGAGAATTTGAATTCCTCTTTCTCAGACTACAGCATATCATAATGTCTTAGGCACTGAGCGTCTAGATATGAAAAACACTATGGAGAAGTCAATTCATAAAGCAACTTTCCTAAAATTTAATTATGGAAATTAGAAAGATAACATGAACCCAAATGCCTATAACTCTCTTAGCCTTTTTTCCTCCCTTTAAAAATTTTTTTATTTTATTATTTTTTAAAATTTTAATCCAATGTGGTTAACACACACAATTATATTAGTTTCAGGTGTACAATATTCAGCAATACTATATATTATTCAGTGTTCATCACCATAGTGTGTCCGTTTCTCCCTGCATGCTTTACTTATTTATTTTTTTAATTTAAATTTATTTAAATTCTAGGTAGTTAACATTCAGTAGTTTTTGGAGTAGAATTCAGTGGTTCATCTCTTACATACAACAGTTTTTTTAAAAAGGATTTATAATTGCATAATGGTAGTACAACATAAATTTATTTTTTTTAAAGATTTTATTTATTTATCTGACAGAGAGATCACAAGTAGCCAGAGAGGCAGGCAGAGAGAGAGAGGGGAGGAAGCAGGCTCCCTGCCAAGCAGGGAGCCCGATATAGGACTCGATCCCAGGACCCTGAGGTCATGACCCGAGCTAAAGGCAGAGGTTTAACCCACTGAGCCACCCAGGCACCCCAATTTTACCATAAATTTCTAAAGGCTTTTAGAATTTTTATCTATGTCTTCCTTAAAAAAAGTAAGAATATTAAGCAGAGAATTGAGGGATTTCTTTTTAGTCTCGTTTGCATTGATGTTTCTGTGATTTATATGATCTTGCGTGTTTTTGTTTTGTTTTGTTTTAAATTTTTTATTAACATATAATGTATTATTTGCCCCAGGGGAACAAGTCTGTGAATTGTCAGTCTTACACACTTCACAGCACTCACCATAGTGTATAACCTCCCCAATGTCCATAATCCAACCACCCTCTCCCTAGCCCTCTCCACCCAGCAACCCTCAGTTTGTTTTATGAGATTAAGAGTGTCTTATGGTTTGCCTCCCTCCCAATCCCATCTTGGTTCTTTTTCTCCTTCCCTAACCCCAAACCCTCCACTTTGCCCCTCAAATTCCTCATATCAGGGAGATCATATGATAATTGTCTTTCTCCGATTGACTTACTTCGCTCAGCATAATACTCTCTAGTTCCATCCACATCACTGCAAATGGCAAGATTTCATTTCTTTTGATGGCTGCATAGTATTCCATTGTATATATATATACACCACATCTTCTTTATCCATTCATCTGTTGATGGACATCTAGGTTCTTTTCGTGGTTTGGCTCTTGTGGGCATTGCTGCTATAAACATCTGGGTGCATGTGCCCCTTCGGATCACTGCATTTCTACCTTTAGGCTAAATACCCAGTATTACAATTACTGGGTCATAGGGTAGCTCTATTTTCAACATTTTGAAGAACCTCCATGCTATTTTCCAGAGTGGCTGCACCAGTTTGCATTCTCACCAATACTGTAGGAAGGTTCCCCTTTCTACGCATCCTTGCCAACACCTGTTGTTTCCTTACTTGTTAATTTTAGCCATTCTGACTAGTGTAAGGTGATATCTCATTGTGGTTTTGATTTGTATTTCCCTGATGCCGAGTGATGTGGAGCACTTTTTCATGTGTCTGTTGGCCATCTGGATGTCTCCTTTGCAGAAATGTCTGCTCATGTCCTCTGCCCATTTCTTGATTGGATTATTTGTTCTTAAGGTGTTGAGTTTATAAGTTCTTCATAGATATTGGATACTAGCCCTTTATCTGATAAGTCATTTGCAAATATCGTCTCCCATTCTGTCAGTTGTCTTTTGGTTTTGTTGACTATTTCCTTTCCTGTGCAGAAGCTTTTGATCTTGACAAAGTTCCAATAGTTCTTTTTTTCCCTTGCTTCCCTTACCTTTGGCAATGTTTCTAGGAAGAAGTTGCAGCTGAGGTTGAAGAGGTTGCTGCCTATGTTCTCCTCAAGGATTTTGATGGATTCCTGTCACATGTTGAGATCTTTCATCCATTTTGAGTCTATTTTTGTGTGTGGTGTAAGGAAATGGTCTACTTTCATTTTTCTGCATGTGGCTGTCCAATTTTCCAAACACCGTTTGTTGAAGAGGCTGTCTTTTTTCATTGGGCATTCTTTCCTGCTTTGTCGAAGATTAGTTGACTGTAGAGTTGAGGGTCTATTTCTGGGCTCTCTATTCTGTTTCACTGATCTGTGTGTCTGTGTATGTGCCAGTACCATGCTGTCTTGATGATAGCAGCTTTGTATTAGAGCTTGAAGTCTGGAATTGTGATGCCACCAACTTTGGCTTTCTTTTTTAACATTCCTCTGGCTATCCCGGGTCTTCTCTGGTTCCATATAAATTTTAGGATCATTTGTTTCATTTCTTTGAAAAAAAAAAATGGATGGGGGCGCCTGGGTGGCTCAGTGGGTTCAAGCCTATGCCTTCAGCTCAGGTCATGATCCCAGGGTCCTGGGATCGAGCCCCGCATCTGGCTCTCTGCTCAGCAGGGAGCCTGCTTCCTCCTCTCTCTCTGCCTGCCTCTCTGCCTACTTGTGATCTCTGTCAAATGAATAAATAAAATCTAAAAAAAAAAAAAAGATGACATTTTGATAGGGATTGCATTAAACATGTAGATTTCTTCAGGTAGCATAGACATTTTCACAATATTTGTTCTTCCAATCCATGAGCATGGAACATTTTTCCATTTCCTTGAGTCTTCCTCGATTTCTTTCATGATTTATTTCTTTATAGTTTTCTGAGTACAGATTCTTTGCCTCTTTGGTTAGGCTTATTCCTAGGGATCTTATGGTTTGGGGTGCCATTGTAAATGGGATCCACTCCTTAATTTCTCTTTCTTCTGTCTTGTTGGTGTAGAGAAATGCAACTGATTTCTGTACATTGATTTTATATCCTGACACTTTACTGAATTCCTGTACAAGTTCTAGCAGATTTGGAGTGGAGTCTTTCGGGTTTTCCACATACAATATCATATCATATGCAAAGATGATCTTGTGTGTTTTTAATGTTGAGTGTTTTTCTTACATGTTACAAAGCAAAAACTTGGTGTGGCATGATCAGTAAAGAACTACTATCAGTGGATTGAATCGAGGGACTGTTTTGGACTTCGAGCTGGGGTCTTGTCATAATGAGTACAACCACACATTTCATTGTTTCCAGGTAGTTAAAAAGGAGCACTTGAAATTTCTAACTATGGCAATAAAGGAAGCAAATCTCATTGAGATGTTATGACTAAAAATAAATTATTACCAGAAAAAATTATAATGATGAAAACATGTGGGTACACGTACTTAATTATCATTCAGGATTTCATGAAAACTCAAGACAAATTTCAAGATGTCCAGAGTCCTTGACCTTTTAATAGTTGTCATTTTTCATTCACCTCGTTTTTTTTCCATATTGGTTTTTTTCCATATTGTACACGGGTCACAAAATTTTGACCTAAAATTTTGTCACGGTAAGGCATTGCAAAGGAGGGGGGGGTGTTGTTCTCTAGTGCAAAACCTACACAGAATTGACCCAATTTTCCATCCAGAGTGTCATACTTAAGTCTTGAGTTTGTGAAAATATTTGAAGAGGATCACAGGACCTGGTCTCTAAAAACTGTTACTGGCTTAACAGCATTCAGTCTGGACCATGGGTCTCCCTAGCATCACGCACTGAACGTGGACCAAATCTGTGGCTCGCTGAAGGCGCGGTGCAAGTCTTTGTGGAAGAGGCAAGATTGGGTTGGTTTGTGCATCCTCCCGAAGCTTGCTCTGCGGTGGGCAGAAGACAGTTCTGATGATAGCGGGTGTTTGGCAGCTTGTGTTTTAGAACATATTTCTATTTGCCGTTTGATTCGGTATTTTTCAGGAAGCCGAGTTGCAGCTGAATCCTGTCTGTCTCCTGAAGGCCTGGACTCACCTCCTTTTTGCTCTGACATGCTTCTCATCTATGCTAAGCATCAGTGCGTTTTATAAGCACCCTTAAGATACAGATCTCAAACGAATCAAAATCACCCCATAAACAGTTTACTTGGTAAAGAGGCAGGAACAAAAAATGTGTGAATTTAACATTTTCACACATTAGGTTAAATACAACCTCAAGTGTAATTTTGACATCCTTGCGTTTTCTTCCCTGGAGGTGTTATAATGTAGGATTCTGCCAGGTGTTGTGCTGGCTACTTTTTCCTCTGTGCAGTCCCGTGCAGGCCCTGGGCACTCTGAGGCCCAGAGAGGACTTTCCCATGTTCTCATTCCGTATTCGTGTTGGAGCTGGTGTTGACTCCCACCCGGCCTGCTTCTCAGCCACAGGCTCTTTCCATGTCTGTCCCCCCGCGAGCACCCTCATAGGCAAACACTGCTGCCCGCGACACATGTGCACACGTGGAAATCCGTAGACCCTGAAGAGAGGCGAGGTGAGGCTGGTTCTAATTAAAACAGAAGGAGGGATACAAGTGATGTCATTGAGGAGCTCTCTTCGGTCTTCCATGCCATAAACTTGCCCTTCCGGTGAGGTCTACGAACGGTGTCTGGGACTAATGTGTTTGAACGCACAGGAAAATACAGATCGCAAAGAAAACATATTGTATCGAATGACACTAGAATCCGTACACTCTCTGGGGCTCCCTGACCCCCCAGCTGGGGAAGGCAAGCTGTGTTGGTAATGGAGACTTTACCCCGTGCAGCCACATGCTTAACGATCTTATGTTAAAATCAAGGCAGCTGAGACATTCCTTACGTATCTCCTGACAGATTCTTTTCTCAGTAGAGGAGGGGGAGGGGGGAAGTTTTTGTTTTTCTTCCCCGAATCCATATTTCACTCACCCAGAAGCATGGTTTATCCACAGTGCCAATCTGACCCCATAGTTTTTTGGTTATTTTTAAGGATTTTATTCATTTATTTGTCAGAGAGAGGCAACTAGAGAGGGAACACCAGCAGGGGGAGTGGGAGAGGGGGAAGCAAACACCCTGCTGAGCAGGGAGCCTGATGTGGGGCTCGATCCCAGGACCCTGGGGTTATGACCTGAGCCAAAGGCAGACGCTTAATGATTGAGCCACCCAGGTACCCTGTGACCTCACAGTTTTTAAGCTCCAGGAAACCTCGTCATCTCGCCTCTCCTGCTGGGGGGGGGGGGGCAGCAAATTAACGTCAAAGAAGAAGCAAAAGAGATGCCATACTTTTTATTCAGGGCCGTTAAAATTACCCTAAAAAACTTGTTGTTAGATGCTTCCGGGTGCTGTTTCCATGATGCCCATCATCCAGGAGAGAAACCCAGCACTGCTGTCCTTCAGGCTAGTGCCCCACTCGTCATTAGATATTTTACAGAGTACGTGGTATGTCCATCGTGTCATGGCCAGGGCTAACGTAAGTCTGTCAACACGTGGGAGTAGGTCTGGGGTTCTCCCCGGGCTTCTATGCCCATCCTCTTGAGTAGCATTGGGGACATTTTAATCATTCCTTAATTATAAATTCTGTACTCTCTCTTCTTTCAGTACTGAACGTGACAATAACGGCGGTCGGGTGGAACTAGGGTTAGATGTTGAAGTACATGAACTCGATGGGACGATATATTAGTTGTTTTATTTAATGATTTTTACCACTATTTGCGTAACGGACCCACGTGCTGGTCGGCCATAATGTTTAGAGTAGCAGCTGTTGATCATACTTATAATTTTCTGTATTCAAGTGACTAATTTTCATATATTACCTTATTTTTTTAAAATGCATGCTTAGTTTAGAGAGAAAGAGAGAGCGCACACGTGGGCATGGACACGAGGGTGGGGCAGGGCGGAGGCAGAGGGAGAGAGAGGACCCCAAGCAGATGCCCCGCTGAGTGCAGAGCCTGCTGTGGGGTCCATCCCGTGACCCCAACTTCACAACCTGAGTCAAAACCGAAAGTCAGTCTCCTAACCGATGGCTCCCCCCGGGCGCCCCTCATATACTACCTTGAACTCAGTCGTAGTAGGAAAAGAGTGTATTGTAATTGTAGAATTTGCAAAGGGAAAAATAAAGGGATTTTATTTTTGCTTCCATCTCTCGGGAGTAAGCGCTGCTTTTTTTTCTTGCCCCTTCCCTGTGTGTGTGAGCGTCCAGCGGAGGCATCTTGGAGACAAAGTATGAATAAGAGGGACTTCTACCTTCCACATGTGGTTACAGGTGCTCTGCACACCTTGGGTCGCTATGGGACACTCGGCGCCCGTGCTCTGGAGCCGAGCTCTGGACATGGCAGAGCTGGGATGAGAAGCCTGTGAACCGATGGCTGGTCTGGTACCGAGCTCCATAGGATAATCCGGGACTTCAGAGATACAGGACGCATATAAGTACTCACAAGATGCATTTCAGATACGATAAATCCAAAGAGGCTAAGTTCAGTTGTGTTCCAAAGGTGCGACTGTGGTTTGTTTACTTAAAATTATAAAGTAGGAGAGACATCATTATACGTAGGATATAGATTTCTACCAAGTGAGGAGGCTCTCGAGGTTTGTGACTTCCAGAGTAAAGTTCCTACAGGGACACTTCGTAGAAACATGACTGTTGTTGGCCTCATCTTGTCTACCACGGGGAATAAATAAGTTGTTGGGAGTTTGAGCCTCAGGGCATACGGGGGTCCCTGGAAAACTCACATGGTAGAAGTTATTAAAATGCAGTAAACACACGATGCTTTATCCCCACGTTAGTCAGCTGTGGCTGCTGTAGCAGAGCACCGCGGCTCAGCGGCTGGTAACGAAGGCAATTTATTTCTCTCAGTGCTCAGATCGGGCGCCAAGTATGGTCAGGTTCTGGTGAGACCCCGTTTGCGGGTGGCAGACCGCAGACCTCTTCTGTGCCCTCCCATGGCAGAAAGAGGCAGCGGGGCTGGCGGGGGTCTCTCTGATACAGGCTTGAATCCCATCCATGCAGTTCCGTCCTCATGACCTTAGCACTTCCCAGAGGCTCGTCACGTCTGGGGCTGGGATGTCCGCAGGGGGACCTGGGGTGGACATAAACATCCAATCAGTTCCACCAACACACTGGTGACCGACCGGGACCGTTTGGCTACATCCAGGCCTACAGATCTAGAGTCTCACCTCAGTTCCCAAACAATTATTCCCTGTAAGGCGACCCGTCATATATTTGTCACAGAGCAAAGTGAGTGCTGAATAAAATACCTATTCCCTGAATGATTCATATTAAAAGCTCTCTTGCTCAGAGATGAGCGGGGCTTTGTCTCCAACCCCTTTCAGTTGACTCAGTGTTCAGTCTTAATGTCATGGATATTCACCTTCACCTAGAGTCACATGGGGGGAGTGTGACTAGAATTGCTGATTCGAGCTCCTAAACGTAGTGGAACAATGTACTTGAAAATATTAGAAGCCATGTATTAAAGTTATGGACCAAACAGTCATCCTTATAATGTATAAAATTAACCATATTTTGGTAACTTTCAACCATCTTTGCTGTTTTAACCATTAAAGATTAAGACATCTTGTTGAGCCTTTGCAATGTGCTGGAATGAGGTAAGAGCACATATAAAATGCACTAAATTCTGTTTCTGCTTTAATTTGCTTTGTCTATGGCTCTTGCGACGACATCACACATACTTTTGTTGTGAGAATTGGAGGCGGCGGAAGCTTGTGCATTCCCAGCGGAATCCTCGGGGACACGTGTCCCTCCCCACGCGGAGCTCTGGCTGCTGGTACAGATGGCGTAAGGAAGCTGAATTGTGCTAATGTTCCCTGTCTTTGCTTTTCTTTGAATCGTTGTCCAATTTTGCTGTTGCTGAGGTCTTGAAACTCACAGTGGGTTTTGCTGATTCACATCCCCGATCATTTGATAGAACTCGCACTTCAATTCAACCTTAAACACGAAGTAAACTGAAGTGCCATCAAAATAAAATGGCCTTTCCCTTTTTATGTAGAAGGGGGTTATATTATCTATTTTGCAAAAGCACACAGAACTGAAATCAACCTGATGAATTTTTCATACGGCTTTTCATTTTCTTTGAATATACCTTGTACTTTTCTTTCAACACATGAGGCTTACACAGCCGAGGGACGGTGCCATGCGGGTAAGGCTCAGATGTTTTCTAGGTGTGGCTCAGGCCAGACACACATGTTGGGGGGCAATCTTCCCCACTCGCACGTTATGTTACAAGCCAGCGAAACACGGAAGCAGTTATTGTTTTCTTGCTTGATAAGTCAACTGCCTTTATTGGTTTGAGGTTCTTTTTCTATGTTTGTTAACAAGTTATAACTAACACTCTCTCTGATGGTGAAGGCCCAGCTTTCATTCTGGTTGAGCCAGTAACTAATGTCCTTTTTTCCTTCACCTCTATAAGCTCCTGTCCTAGGTCAGCTGACCCCCCTATATGTGGGGGAGTAGCATCCCCAAATCTCTGCCAGTTAAAAAGCTCCAGGTGAATTTTCAGTTTTTAATTTGCATTTCTGATGGCGTTATTTTAGTTCTGTCACTCACACTGCGTGCGATTGTACCCCGCTCTGTTCTGAGCAATCCACAGTGGTGCGTTCCGCTGACTCACTAAATGCCATAATCACTGTGGGAAGCAGTTGTTTCATAGGTGGGGAAACTGAGGCCCAGAGGGGTTAACTGTCCTAAGGCTGAATCCCCACTGGTAGTAGAGACTAGATTTGATTGAAGCCCAAACAGCCCCCAATTCCCTGTCTGAGTCACTACATACCACCTGTCTGTTCCTTAGAGAAAGACTATGCACAGGCAGATGGCTTTGGCATTTTTCAAAAACGGTCCCACTGAAACAATGTCAGGTCTGATACCAACATGCTTGAAGGAAGGTCAAGGGTGATCACGAAGTTAATGCATCTTTACTATAAATATATGCCGTTACCCTCTTCCTCATAGAAATGTTGTGATTTGTTTCTGTAAATCACAGAAATACCCTTTGCTAGACCTCTATATTTTCTGTTTTTTTTTTTTTTAATGACTTGTAGAGTGAGAAACCCATGGATATTATTATTATTCCTAACAGTTGGCAGTAGGCTTCCTCCTGAGTTACTCAGAATTACATCTCGCCGTAAAGACGTAGGAAGAGGTTCTCCACGGATGACCAAGGCTGCAGCTTCACGTCTCCGACGCGAGGACATAAGCACAAATATGTCTCCCCGGGGCCGGCACATTTGCATGCATTCCCCTGGTCGCGGAGAGGCAACCGGAAATGGGTTCCAGGGGATGGTTCCAATAAACTGAAATGCCAGCCTCATGGCCTGTCTTTATTAGGTAATTAACGTCAACTTTAGAACAAAGAAAAACAGGCATGTTGCTGGCTTGACCCGATAGAAGGTCCACAGCACAGCGTGGTGTGGTTCTGACCGCCACCGTCACCAGGCAGGATAAAGGAGACGGGCAGAAACTCGACTGATGAACCCGCCAAATGGGTGGGTGGGGGCAGGGACTCCTAGTGACCTAGTGACGGATGCGCACACATTTCATGGGTTCCTAACTTCCTTCCCTGTTCCCAGCCTCTCCCAAACTGCGCATCCTGTCGTCTCATCTTCCCTCTTAATAGAAGTATGGGGGTTTGTTTTTCTTTCTATGAATTATTTAAAAGCCATGGATTGATGATATTTTTACTTTCTCTTATTTATAGAAAGGCAAAAGGTAAACAAACAGAACAACATTGTTTTAAAAGGGTTTTCTTGTAGGATTTTACCCAGAGAATTTTTTTTTTTTTTAATATCTTATTTATTTGACAGAGATCACAAGTAGGCAGAGAGGCAGGCAGAGAGAAAGAGGAGGAAGCAGGCTCTCCTGATTAGAGAGCCCGATGTGGGGCTCGATCCCAGGACCCTGAGATCATGACCTGACCCAAAGGCAGCGGCTTAATCCACTGAGCCACCCAGGCGCCCCACGCCATGGGTTCTTACGGGGATTGAATCAAGGCAGCTCCATTTGTAAACCCCTTTCATCTGGATTCGAGAAGGCTGGGAGTCCTGGGAGCCCATACTGAATGCAGAACAGGGTCTAGGACGCAGGTGCCCTCTAAAAGCTTGGCTGTCTTTTTCCTGGATTATCTGATTCAAATTTTCCATAAATTAAAGTGTCCCTGACCACCAAAATCATCTTTACAAGAATTACATGCTATTTAAATATTTTAGGATTAATGCGGTACTGTCTTAAAGCCTAAACATTCCTAAACATTTTTAATTAAATGTTGTGCACAGGGCCAGAAATCACATTTCCTGTGCTTTAAATCACTTCGGCAACTGGAGAGAAATTTGCCCTGTTGGAAGTATTTATTTACTGACTTAGTTTTCATCCCCTGGCTTTCAGAGAGAGAAAAATGCCCGGGCAGTGAAAGCCATGGGGGGTGCAACAGACCCCTGGAAATGTGAACCGCTGGGTTTCTGATTAGCAAAACCCGGTGATGCTGCCAAAGGGTGGCCCGGCGCTGAGACTGTGAACATGGAAAATCAGGAGTAAAAATGTGAAACCACTTGTGTGGTGGTTGTCAAGCAGATCGTCAGAACCTGGTATTTCAGGGGAAAAAAAAATCATGCCTTTTTATTTTACCATTTAGTGATAGTGAATTATACTTGTCTGTGAGTCCTGAATTGTGGTTTCCTGATTCACACGGATGAAAACGTATTTCCTGAAAGCTACTTCGTGCTCACATTTGTCACTGAAAAGGCATCGCGTCCTCGCATTTCCCTCGGTTTCTGTGAGCAGAGGAACGTAAGTACTCCTTACAAGTCATTTTTAAGATCTCCAACATAAGCAGGCATTAGATCAAAGTACGGAGTTCATGTTTGTCCGGACGGCCTCTGAGAACGTCCCGGAAGGCGACGGAGCCACTTCGTCTTCCTGCTGTAAGTTGGCATCAGTGAGTCTCAAATCAAGGAGCATCACGGAATTCTCCAGAATCTGAGCATCTCGACCAGCCTTCGGCAAACACCGGCACGGGCGTCAAGAGAGTTCTGTTGAGCCCCGTGGGCGAAGAAGACTTCTTCCTAATGCAGATTGGACTTGCTGCTTTCCTTGCGTAGAACCAGGCAAGGCCGTGAGCGATCCGGGCGGCCTCTCGGCCGGGGAGGCGTCAGGAGGGCCACACCTGGGATCCGAAACTGCGAGACTCTTCCTCCTCCCTCGCCGTTCACGTTTCGTGCCCTTTTCACAGCGTACGGTTGCATCTGACCTTCAGGTCCACGGGTTACATCTTCGTTTCACAAATGGGGAGGTTGTCGGGGGGGGGGCAGGCTCGGTGTCCCTGGGCTCCGGCCACGCGCCGCGTCCCCTGCAGAGCAGGGACTCCCTCCGGGGACCGGGCGCTGGGCGCCAGCAGGTGGGTGACCGCCCGCGCTTCCTTCCGAACCCTCCCTCGCACTTAGTCAGTTTTCTCTCTGCTCCCCCGAGTTTGACCAAGTCAGCGCAGCCACCCTGAGCTCCTGGTGTCCCGGGACTCTCCGTGCTCGGGGCGTCGTGGCCGTGTCTCCGGGCTCTGACAGCCCCTGTGGGCCGCAGGGTGGGGGAAGCCGGGCGCCGCCCCGTCGCAGGGTGCTCCTCTCCCGCCGCGACGGCGCCCCACCTGACCCTCCATGTCCACCTGCACAGGCCGCACCGATGAATATTGACTTACAGAATCATAATAAAATCTACCTGTAATCATAAGGCCACACCCGAAGCTAGAAGGGCTGCGGAGCTGCTAATCCACTTTGGTTCTTTACTGTTTCTCCAGTAGTAAAACCGTGATCTTTGAATTCACGTGAAGGAGCAAGAGCTATTCTGTGGCGTTTCAGGGCCCTCGGCCTCTGTCTCCTAACCCCGCACCTTCTACGGGTCTGAGAGATCTCTACCTGTAATGACGATTAGACCGAAGACACGAGTCTATTTTAGAAACAGATGCTCTCTCACATTCGTTATTCACTGGGCACTTATGTTCCTCTTCTGGTTACTGTTTATTAATTAGCCCTTTATTAATTGGCTATTAAATTAAATAATACGTTTTGCAGTTTCATAAATCAGCACTTTGCTTTGGAAGATGGAACACCATTGATCAATTTGTAAGAAGAGAATCAGTAAATGTATTTCTCTTCAACTTGAGTTGACAAAAAGACTATCTTCTGGTTCTCTACACAGGTCACGTGTTCTGAAATCCCACAGTGTATGCTATTTGTAAAATGATTTTTTTCAAATACCCAGTTTTATAATGTTTACTACTTACACCACTCTAAGTATTTTAAGAGGGCTGTTGCACTTAACCTTCCTAATAAACCTATGATGAAACTACTACTACCCCATTTTAAGGTGGGCTACTGAAGCACAGAACAGTTAACAAATTTGCCCCAAATCCCAAGACACGGCGAGTGCAAAGCCAAGGTTCAAGTCCAACAGATCGGTCTCCGAAACAGCTTTACTGAGGTTGCCGCGCCATCTTTGTAAATGTGATGCTAGTTGCCGCGCCATCTTTGTAAATGTGATGCTAGATCTGAGCTGAACAGCTCCTCCAGCACGACTGGAGATGGAAAGTCGGCTGTTAGGACCAGTAAGCAAGTGTTCATCACCGACGACGGGGCTCCATGTAACCGTTGGAAGATAGACACTGATTCCTAAACATCACAAGAGTAGACTTAAAATGAGTGCACCGGCCTTGATGAATAGAAAATGAGTGTATTATCTCGGCTCATGATTAGACACATGTTGCCCTGACACCGAGCTAATATAATAGAGTATTTCTACAGGTCACTGTGCTGTTTCGTTCATGGCTATACTCTTCTTTATATTTTTACTTTATTTTTAGAAGGTATATATCATATATTATATACCTTATTTTTATATAAATATATATTAAATATATATATATTTTATAATTTATATATAAATTTATATATGTGATATAACTCCCAAAACATAGTTTTTAGGGCCAGGTCACAAAGATGGCAGTGCAAGTAATTACTGACGTTGGCTCCATTCTCGGGAGCAAACGCTGAGGACACGCTTGCCATGCGGACGGCATTATTTGGGCTCTGGGATTCCCTTCGGTCCCTGTGCTCACTCGTGGCTTGTGAGGTTTCTGCATGACTATCGTGCTGGCCGTGTCAAGTTTGTGGGTGCGCCTGTTGTCTGTACGCCTCTCCTAAAAGTAGGTTTTCAACAATAGATCCCTTCTATTGCTTTAATAATTTTTTCTAAAAGATATTTTTTAAATGTCATTTTCCATAAATCAGTTGTTTCGGGTTTCTCTCCTCAACACTGAATTAGTTTTTGGCTGTTGTTGTGACGGCTGTTAGGAAACGTAATCCTGTGCTTCTCGACGTAACAGAATTGGCGAAGATGTAAGGAACTTACATGAAATTTTACTTCACTTGCAAATCGGAACTTCAGGGGCCGTGCGCTGTAGCATATCGTGACAGATGACTCAGGAAGCCCGCGCGGGAGAGATCTTATCCCAGAAGAGAAATAGGGAAGTGTGCCCACCTCCAGCTGAGGGTCATGCTTTTCAGGGGTTGGAGAGTGACCAGTCAGCCACAGTCCACACCAGGCCACACGAGTGGGTGTCTCGTGAGGTTTTGCGGAGCTGCTCTCCACTAAATCCCTGACTGAAAAAAGAGTGAAGTTACTATTTAGACGGCATTAGTGGTAGTCATTCGTCCTGAATAAATCATGTTAAATATCTGGAAGCATTCCTGACTTTCTTACAGAAATATTTTTCTGATCATATTTTTCTTGCAGAATCCAATTTTAATAATCTTCAGAATTGTTGTTCATTTTCCAAATGTCAGAAACCAGTGTTTCCCCCTTAAATACATCTCAGGCCTTCATTGCATTTACGTCGTAATCAAAACTGTTCAAATGAAATAGAATTAACCCCATAATTTTTAAGATGATCTCTCCGACACAGAGCGTGCCTGTGTTGTGGGTGTGGCATTCGTTGGTGGCGTCCGCGTGATCAGAGCCCAGCCAGCCTCCCGTCCGCGCGCCCGAAGCCCTCCCTCTTTATCCGCAAGACTCCGTTCTTGCCTCACTGGCTCCATTTCCTCATCAGCCAGTATCTTAATTGGCTAATTGAGATTCTATTAGATTTCATCAAATGCATTTCCCTGTTCAAACATACAGTCTGGGATTCTGACTTCAATGATATTAATTTCTATTTCAATAATTAGGATCCTGCCCAATTTGCATATTTTAACTTGTCTCAGCTTCCCTCATGTCATCTATCTAGGAGTCATGTCATTAGTGAAAAAACATCTTGATCTTCTGTTATTTATATAATTGTTTAGAGTCTAATTAATAGCCTCAAAATAATAGAGCATTCACTATCTGAATGTTTCGACCACCTACTTAGTGTTTAGTCCTCGAGGGTGAATATACAGGAGACTCACCCTCATTCATAAAATCATAAAAAGAACGTGCCTTTCTTTTCTAGGATTACATATCATTGACTATAAAAGGGACAAGAATTCACTGAGCACCTATTATCTGACAGGCATTTGCTGATAACGTTGTATGTTGTGTCAGTCATTGAGACAATCAGTATTGGGGCACATATTCCATTGGCCCATTATACATGCATGCTCCACATTTACTGATTCCTCCAAAACTAAATAAAAGTTATGGACTTGGGCAGGGCTTGCGTTAGGTTAAATTTTGGATAAATTCACTAAAACCTAGTCCAAGCGTGCTACCTTAAGCATCTCTTTAAGGCAGTACAGGAATCCAATATGTTCCTCCCCTTTCTTCCCTCTAAGCTACCAGTCAGTTTGAAAATAGACTGAAATACGGGACTTAATTAATATTGGGTAATTCATATGTCTTTTTTTTTAAATTCATATGTCTATTTGGCTCTTTTTTGTTTGTTTGTTTGTTTTTGTTTTTGTTTTGCCATACTTATTTTTCTTGGGGTATTTGAGCTTTAGAGTTGAAAAATGACTCAACTAAGTTAAAATATCAAATAATAACATTTGTGTGTGTGTTTATTTATGTCTGCCACCACACACACACACACACACACACACACACACAACCCAGAATCACCTAGTAAGACCGTTGTACTGACTTTGAAGTTATGTCTATGAAATCATGTTAAAATCTGTTGAGGCAGAGGAAAACTGATAATTTTATTTGTATCAATGACTATCAAAAAATGGCACTTGCTAAGTAGTTGAACAGTCAACTAAGTAGTTCATGTTTATTCCGATAAATAATTTTGTTTCCTTTGTTTTATGGTTAGCCTTGTTTGGGGGAGGATTACTTTGCGAAAGAGTGTGAATAAATGGGGTCCATTGAACTAAAAAAATATATATAACTTATGGTCAACAGGATGTCAATAGTAATTAAGAATCACATTTTAAGCACTCAAAATAACACTAAACCACATCACTGTGTTTATATTCAGGGGCAGTATATTATAGCATACGATTAGTATTATTAGTGATTTATAACAAATATGAAATTGAAATCAGCAGTGGTTCATGGCAGTCTATTTTACCTTTAATAGTCTTATTTATTTTTCGAGCAGATATACGCAAATGAGTGGTTGTGCCTTCCGACACTTGGGATTAACTAGTCGATCATATACGGGAATGTTCAATGGAGCTCATATTCTCTTTTCATATTTGGAGACCCTCTGGTTTATTTTTGTGCACTATTTTCAGCTGATCCTTTTCTTTTTTTCCTTTTTCTTTAATTTCATCACAGTGGCTCTGTCAATCCACTATCCCTGCATCATTTTGTGATTAAAAATAGGCTGGGTCACTTCTGGCAACTTGTCCACTTGGACATAAATGTACCGAGGTACAGTGGTCACGGGTTCGCAAGTATTGAGTGCTTTGGATGTCCTGTTAGTTGGTGTTTTGGTAGGTTGAGGTTTTGGAGTCCATCAGTTATCAGATAATGTGATTTTAGGAGTAGAAGGCATCTGGATGATTAGCGCCATGGTTTTGTGTTAGCCAGACGGGTCTCCTGACAACCATGGAGGTCTCGGTCATCATACAAGCTCATGGCTGGCCGATTCAGGATTAGAACTTGTTATTTCCATGTCTGTTCCCCTGCCACACACTGCTCGTGCGGGGACAGCGGGGGGATTAGCAGGCATTGGGACCGTGACTGGGGGTGGGTGTCGCAGCAAAGGAATGGAACCACGGTCAGTGAGGGGCATGCACCGTGGCGGATCAAGCATGAGAACATAATTAGAAAGGAAGGAACGCTTCTAAGGGAACATAATGGTAAATAAGAAAGATGGAGAAATGTGAACATGTGGGCTCTCTAGAAGGACAGTTTAGTACACTTGTTTCCAGTTCAGAAGAACGACGTTAGTAAATGATATGAGTGACTTTGTTGACATTAAGTAATAATCTGATCCTTTTACACTGAAGACATTTGGTGTGGGAAACGGGAAAAAACAAACACCAAACAGCTTTCTCCGTAGAGTGCACACATACACAGCCGCACACGGAAGGTTGTGTTTCTCCAAACTCGGATGTTGAAACCAAGCCCCAAGATGATGGGGTGAGGAGATGGGGCGCAGGGAGGTGGCTGGGTCACGGGAGAGGAGCCTCAAGAAAGAGAGCAGTGCCCTTATGGAAGAGACCCCACAGAGCGCCCTCCCTCCCGGCCTGTTGAGGACCCAGCAAGAAGATGGCCATCCGTGCGGCAGGCAGACCGGCCTCACCAGGAGCCAAATCTGACAGTCCCTTGATCTTGGAGGTCTGGCCCTCAGAGCTTGAGCGATAGACGCCTGTGTCTACAAGGCCCCTGGTCAGTGGTAGTTTTGTCACAGCTGCCCTTTCAGATGTGGCTTGGTACCTCTTCTTGTCAGGAGATGGCATCTCTTTCTTGTCCCCTTGTATTTGGTTTGTGCTTGTGACTTGCTGTCCACAGGAAGACAGTGGAAGTGACTCTGTGGGAATTCCGCTTCTGCATGGTACCATTCTGCTCCAGATTGGGGGGCTCCCCAACACCGCCGTGACAGGAACCCTGGCTAGGCTTCCTGAGGACAGGAAAGCTGGTCGGGAGAGAAGGCCTGTGGACACCTGGAACCCACGTGTGTGCTTGGGGACGAGGGTCCCCGACACCAGTGGTTCTCAGAGGGTGTATGCATCAGGCTCAACGGAAGGGCTCCGAGAGCGTTGGGCACCCCACCTGCTGGTCTGAGGTGGGTCTGAAATCTGCATTTCTGGGAAGATCCCGTGAGATGCGGACAGTGGTCGTTCAGGGTTCCTCCCCGAGAACCCCCACCTTAGACCTCCAGGTGCTGCTGCAACTTACTGAGCACATTCCAAAGTGGAAATAACGAAAAATAAAAGTCACTTTTAACCCCCTTACACTCCAGCTAACATTCTGGCCCATCATTTTCTAGTTGTTTCTCTCTGAGCATGATTTTCCTTCCTACTTAAATGACCGTGATCACTGGGGTCAGGATAATTTTACATCCTCCTCTTTAACTTAATATTATTTAGCATTTCTTTTACCATGTAATAATCTTTGACAATAAAATTCTCCCGTGAGTAAAGGTCCAAGTTTATGTGAATTGCTTTCTTATGAGATTTGTCTGATCTCAGTTTTGCTACCACACAGAATGCTGTGATAATCACTGAAACGTTTTATAACATTTACCCTCCTAACACACCTTCTGAGCAAACGAGAGAGTTGTTTCTACAATGCCCACATTTATTCATTTGGCTTCTATCTGCCTTCTCCTTGTCATGTTTTACAGCCAACATATATTTTGCGATTTTGAGTGTCTTTTGTTACTTTAAGACAGAGATCAGCTCATTGAACATATTCCACTGAACATTAAAAATATTATTCCAGTAAGAAAAAAGCCAGAGTGGACTCAATCTCAGCGCTGTTAAAAAGTAATCAGGAAAAAATGCAAAGGAGAGCTCTCACCCAAACTATGGAAGATTCACTCTTCTAAGGATGTGACCCGGAGGTGGAGGCAATTAAATATAAATGCTTTTATTCAAGTGCCTGACGTTGTGAGATCACCTTTGTGACTTGAGCTAAATTTTCTGCAGTAAGAAGTAATTAAAAATCACTTTTCAACAACGATCTTTCTTGATGGTCAAGGTCTCACACTATTCCTCAGATAATATTATTCTTGGCAGAATTTATCTGTGAAAGTGCAACGTAAGTCAGTGAAAGGCACTCAGGGTTCACTTAAAAAGGAATAGAATATACTTAGAGTGGAGAAGGGAGAGATAAGAGATTGCCATTCAGTAAGTATCCCAAAGAGCCATCAGTAATAATTTAAAGGACTTGAATATTAAATTAAGGGATTGACATCAGATCTGTGAAGATGTCAGTGTGCCTGAAACGTCTCATGTTCGTGAAAGCCACTATTTTATCAGAATATTTTTTGAGGATTTGGCATCCAAACCATTCTGAAAACCTCTCTCCCTCTCTGCCGCGTCTTTTCCCTACCTTCACCCTTCTCTCCCTCCCCATCTCTCCTCCTCCTGCCCCTCCCCCTTCTCCCTCCCCCTCTCTCCTCCTCCTGCCCCTCCCCCTTCTCTCCCTCCCCCTCTCTCTTCCTCCTGCACCTCCCCCTTCTCCCTCCCCCTCTCTCCTCCTCCTGCCCCTCCCCCTTCTCTCCCTCCCCCTCTTCCTGCCCCTCCCCCTTTTCTCCTCCCCCCTCCTCTGCCCCTCCCCCTTCTCTCCTCCTCCTGCCCCTCCCCCTTCTCTCCCTCCCCCTTCTCTCCCTCCCCCCTCTCTCCTCCTCCTCCTGCCCCTCCCCTTCTCTCCCTCCCCCCTCCTCCTCTGCCTGCCTTCACCCCCCCTTCTCTCCTTTCTCCTGCTCTCCCGCCCCTTCTCCCTTCTCCCTCCCCCTCTCTCCTCCTCCTCCTCCCCCTCCCCCCTCCTCCTGCCCCTCCCCCTCTCTCCTTCTCCCCTGCTCCTCACCCCTCCCTCTACCCCTCCTCTCTCCTCCTTCCCCAGGCCCTCCCCCTGCTCCTACCTGCCCCTCCTCAGCCCCTCAGTCTGCTAACTGCTCCGTTCTCTTCCTTTGAGCATGTTGGTACCGACCAGACTTCCACCATTCCTAGTGTTGATTCATTCAACATTTGAAAGTCATCACCACCCAGCCAGGCGCCCTGTGTATTTTAAGTACCTCTTTTCTGGGGGAAGGGGAAATATGTTATTCATTATATGTGTCCTAGTTCCTCAAAGATTTAATAACATTGTACATCTATCACATATAGAGTAGGAAAAGTGGATATTCTAGAGTGAAATTGCTTTTCTCCTAATTTAAAGGTGTGAGACCTTGGGTGGGGGACTTCCTCTCTGAGAGAATCTGTTTCGACGGAGAAAACAAGGACAATGACACCTTTTCCCCTTGGTTGAGTCCATATGACAGTGACGAAGGATGTAGCTTCGATTCTCCATTCTTGGGTAGGAATGGTTTCCCCCCTTTTATTTAACACTTTGTTTTCTAGATGACACAGCCATAGCCATGAAGGCTGACCCTTCCGGTGCCTCCTCCTCCGGGTGGCATTCCTGTGCCCTCTCTGGACCATCCTCTGCCCATGCCTCAGGCTTGGTTTGCTCGGCCCTCCGGACTGCTCAGTCCACACCGATTAGTTCACAATTGGGTGAGTGGCGAGGCCTAGACCAGTGGGCTCAGGGCATGCCTGTGGTCACAGGGACTGGTCTCTGAGTGGACATAAACTACTTTGCTTCTCACCGATAAAACAACTCCTGAGGTTTCTGTGACTGGGGACCAAGGGCAGGGAGGCTCTGTTGTGATCTGAACCACGTGCCTTGAGGCTGAGAACCACAGGTATCACTTTGAAGCCATGAGAGAGTTTGTATGAAGAAGAAAACAACCCCCAAATTTGGTCAGATTATGTCTAAAGCCAGTCTTACTACTGACTTCTCAGTTATGTAAATGAATGAATTTCAGCTTTTAAAATTTAAGGCCAGTTCAGGTGTTTTGTGTGTGTGTGTGTGTGTGTGTGTATGTGTGTGTATGTTAGAACTTTTTTCAGAAATTCAGAAACTCTCCTAATACATTTAACATTGTTTTGAGTCTAAGAAATGGCTTCAGCTTTTCTAGACCTCAAGATAGCTATGTATTTAGTAAGGTTCTGTCAGACGCGTATTATTTAAAAAAAAAAAAAAAAAGTGATAATTTTGCTTTCCTCGTGTCTTATAAATTCCAAGAGGATGACATTTCTTACCTTAACTGTGCCCTTGAATTCAACTTCGTATTTCTCCTTCTGCGCCCCAGAAACATCCCTGCTCCTCTCTGTTAAATTGACTGTTTTTTATGCATCTGTCCGTCCCTCTTCTAAGCCACCGCTCAAGCACAGAGACCTTGCTCCAAGCACTGACCACTGGTTGAGGCTCGTTAAGTACAGTGCAGAATTCCCACTTACTTTTGGATTCCGGATGAAGAACATTTGTATCAGTGTGTCTCAAGGACTGCTTGGGACACACTGACACGTGACGTTATTGGCTGTCTGTGGGAAATCCGAGCTTTGCCGGCCGCCCCGCATTTTTATCTGCTAAATCTAACAACTGTCTGTCTGTCTCCCCAGTTGTTAATCCTTCCCCCATTGGGATTTTCACAACGATACCCAGAAATTACAATGGAAGCTATTTTTGGCTGTGTAACAGTCACCCCCAAACCAAGCAACTGGCTAAAACAATGCACTCGTACTATCTCATTGTTTCTGTGTGTCAGGAATCCAGGCATGGCTTAGCTGGGTTCTGGCAAAGATTATTTGCTTGACTAAACTTTAGTCAGGCTCCTGAACCTTCTCTCAGGCCCATCTGTGCACGTCCTTACAAAATCCAGCTTCCGCAAGTCATTTTTATCAGGACTCCCACCCTCCCTGTCTGACCACCCGTAACACACAATTGAATTCTTCCTCCCCCACCAGCCCCCAGGTGATGTCTGATGCCCTCATCTGTCTTTACCAGGAATCCTGTTGGGCCTGTCCCTGGGTGGCTCAGTGCGTTAAAGCCTCTGCCTTCAGCTCAAGTCATGGTCCCAGGGTCCTGGGGTTGAGGCCCGTGTCCAGATCTCTGCTCAGCAGGGAGCCTGCTTCTCCCTCTTTCTTTGCCTGCCTCTCCCCATTCATGCACATGTTCTCTCTCTCTCTCTCTCTCTCTTTCCATCAAACAAATAAGAGAAAATCTCTTTCTTCTTCTCCTTCTTCTTCTTCTTCTTCTTTTAAAGAATCCTATTTGGTCAGTTAAGGTAGAACCTCCCTCCCTTACCCCTGATCTTAGAATTGTCTATCTGCTGATCCCCTACCCTACTCCTGGGCCATCAGTTCTTCCTTCCCATGAGCCCAGTGTCCCAGCCACACCGTGAAATCGGACTGCGGTGGTCCCTGTGCATAAATCGGACTGTGGTGGTCCCTGTGCATAAATCGGACTGCGGTGGTCCCTATGCATAAATCGGACTGCGGTGGTCCCCGTGCATTCCTGAACAGCCTCTTCCCTTCTCCTCTCAATGAAGTGTTCCTTAGCATGTTGTAACAAATATCCTTGGATGGTGTTCTGGCTAACAATACCCCCAGCACAGAGTCCCTTAGGAATCTGAAGTTGACGTGGCACTAGAGCTACAATCAGGACCTGCAGAAGGGTGGGGATCCTCTTCCAAGTGCACACACATGGCCATTGGCAGCCCTTGGTCTCTTAACGCCCGGGCATCTCCAAGGGACTTCATCATATCGTGGAAGTTGGCTTCTCCCGGGGCAAATTATCCAAGAGAAAAAAGGAAACCATGGCCCATTTATAACCTAGTCTTGAAAGTGATTCCAATCATCTGGGCTATATTCTAATGGGTAGAAGTGAGGATCCGGGTTCAGGCTGCACTTAAGGTGTGTGGCGGGGTGTTGGGTACTGGAGAAATGCCAGAGTGTGAGAATCCATAGAACCATCTTGCATGGAACCATCTTGGATGCTCCTTACCGAGGAGGTTCTGGTGTCGTGGAAGGACATGGGAAAGGGGTACAGGGATCCTTGGATTCACCTTAGAGGCTCCTTACCAGGATGGGCTCGATATTCTCGATCTTCACTTTCCACGGTAGCCAGATCACAAGTAAACTAGGGATTACTGTGATCCTTAAGGCTCTTTTGCCAAAAGAATGAGAGTCTATGTGGTAATCTGGTGTCTGAAGTAGCTCAATTCTGACGTCCAATATGGCAGTCAGTAGACACATTGACTATTAGATTTCAATTCAAATTTAAATGCAATTTTATTTAAAATTTATTTTAGTAGTTGCACTAGCCATCTTTCAAAAACTCAAAAGCCACATGTCCACAGTTACTGAATTGCAGAGTGTGGCTGTAGAACATTCCCAGTGCTATTTTAGACAACACTGATACAGACCCTACTAGCTTAGTCCATGGTATCTTTTAGTAGAGCAGTATTTTTCTCATTAATAGACACATGCACATTTTTTATGCTCATCTTTTCAAACCTTAGGTTGTTGCTTCTTTACTAAAATGATTTGCATGATAAATTGTCCTTGTTAAACCTACTCCTAAACGGAGATATTTTAAACAATACACATTACTTTACCTTTTAATTTGAAATGTTACCTACTTTTTTGTTGGATTAAACCAAGATATTCAAATGAAGGATGCTGATTATTACATGCTGCAGAAAAGAACACAAAATCCAGTGTACTTCTTGAAGCATAATTTATGTAAAAACATGCACACAATTGCATTCAAGTATTTGATGTAAGTAATGAGAGAATCACACATAATGGGCATTTTTTATTAAACTGAGATTTGGTTGATTTGTCTTATGAATGAAGTTACTCAAGCAGATTGGATTCTGAACCAAAAAAAAAAAAAAAAATTAGAAGAAAGAAATGGAAATTTCAGAAGCCCAGCACATAAATATCAGTGCAAACAAATAAAGTTGGCTACAATGTATCTGCATAGGAGAAAATAAGCAAGTTTGGGGCTTGGTTTAGTGAAATCTAGTGGGAATTTTCTTTAAATAGTTGCGTAATTAATGACAGTGAACTTCTCCATCTCCAACATTTGTTGAACATTTGGTATGTGCCCAGTAAAGTCAATTCAAGTAAAAAAGCTTGATCAGACACAGATCTATTGTTGTTGATGTCCTAATTCTGAAGTGGAGTAAGCCATAAGTCAAATGATTACAAATACAAAGTGGGAAACGGTTAATATGGTGAAATTTTTGTATTATATATTGTAGAACTCTGGCAAGAACATCAGTTTAAGGAAGGCAAGAAAATGGTCTATCTTGCTACCAAAACTGCTACATGGAGAAAAGAGCCTGGCCTAGAGTTCACATTAAGTAAATTCTCCATAAGGGTGTAAGTTAGAAAAACTTCCTGGACCACAGTGCAGGTGTACTGGGCTGCAGAGGGTTGATTTGACAGGCGTTTGGAAACTATGGACATGAGGTCCAGCTGGAGCCAGCAGCTTAAGCAGCAGGGAACAGGGAAAGCTGGGCTCTTGTTGCAGAAAAGCAAGTGGTACCAGTGGTGAGGAGTCGTAGCAGGTAGAGTAGAAAGGTGGGGGGTCCCACGTGGGACCCGTTGTCATGCCTTGCTCTCGCGTGGACTTCAAGTCTGAAGTCCTCATCTACAGCATTGGGATAATGACGCTGCCTAAGATAGCTCAGAAAGACTTTGAAATATGTGGATGAGAAAAGTGATATGAATGCATTTTAGGGAAAAAGGAAAAATGCTGGAGGAATTCAAGCTGGTGATATACATGAGAAAAGGTAACAACGAAGCTCAATGTCATTCCAAACCCGAGTCGCCTGAAACTCTCTGCTTCCTGGCTACCCCTGACTAAACACTGTTAATTTGAAATATCTGTCTATCTATTATGTGTGTGATTTATTTTTGCCTGGACAAGGAGTCCTCTTTCTCCTTCTTTAGTTCTCTTAAATGGAAATGTTAACCATTTTCCACCAAGAAGTTGTGTTTGTGGAAATGCGCTTTGGAAATGGACCATTGAGAAGCTATGAGTTCTCTACTCTCCTACCCTGGGATTGTGGAGCTCCCATCTACTTAATAGCATTTCTCATTCCCATCGTAAGTCTAAGAGCTAGAAATGAAGGAGCATATTCTGAGATGTTGTGTTTAATGTATAGAGAAATTTTATTTTCTCAGGTGGCCCTTGAATTCTGCTTGTCATAAACTGTCTAAATTTGCTGAACTTCATACGTTAAGGTAGAACGTGTTTCTTCTTCTATAATTGAAATGCAAATTGCATAAACTTAATTCAAAGCATGGTAGTCTTTCAAGGAAAAAAAAGAAAAGAAAAAACAGACCTAACCTGTAATGCACAGATAATAAAGACTGAAAGCCCACTTGCTTCAAAGCAAGGAGGTTTTGGCAACTTCGGCAAGAGAAGCTCCTTGAGAGACAAGCACATTACTGATACCTGTTTTTAATGTTTGATTCTTCCATGATGCTCTGCATTTGAATACCCGAATCATTATTTATTCTTTCATTCATCCCACATGCTTTTAGGCACTAATGTTCGTCTGTTTGCGGAGGATACAGTTATGGAGAAGACGCGCGCGCGTGCACACACACACACACACACACTTCTTAGCACTTTCTGGCAAACCTCTCTTACTGATTTCATGGTAAACATGACAGTGGTACTTAGTTCAATGTCCACTCTTTATCTGGGGTCAGATTTTGTTCTCAGGGTCATGAGATCGAGTCCTGCTTCCGGCTCTAAGTCTCAGTGCCAAGTCTGTTTGGGACTCTCTCTGTCCTCTCCCTCTGCCCCTTCCCACTTCTTTCTCTTTCTCTAAAATAAATAAATGTTTCTTAAAAAAATTAAAAAAAAAAAAACAAAAGAAAAACTCAAGTGAACTGTCGAGTATTCTGAACGGTGATCCGTGCTATGGGAATGACTCAAGCTGGAAGGTGGAAGGAGCTTGTGTTCAAACGGGAAGACGAGCCGCGTAAACCCTTAGGGAGAACGGGGCATCTGAGCAGAAGTAGGGCTGCGGTGAGGGACCCAGCCACACAGCGAAGAAGAGCCTGTGCCCCGAGGCCGTGGCGTGCCTGGGGGTTCCCAGGATTCCTCTGGGGAAGCCCGCATGACAGGAGCAGAGGGGGAAAGCAAGACGGAAAGTCAGAAGTGGAACAGGGAACCACATTTTATATGGCCGTTTAGGACATTGGCGGGATGTTAGCTTTTCCTGGAGCTGAGGTGAGGGGGCATCAGAGGGTGGCAGGCAGGGGAAGCGCGAAATCTGTTTTACGGTTAACAGGATTTCTCTGTGACTGTGCGGAGTCCAGCAGAGCTTGGTCAACAGGAAGGTTGGTTTGGAGGCTACTCCTTTATCTACAGGAGAAGACAACCGAGACATGGCAGAGATAGAGGTGGTCCTATTGGGATATATTTGGAAGAAAGCCAGTGGGGTGGGCTGAAAGATTGAGGAGATGATGTCAGGAAATTGAGGATATAGTTGATGGCCCCGGGTGTTGGACCCGCGCAGCCGGGAAGACGAGGAGCCGCTTACCTAGCTAAGAGGAGGGAGGCAGGAGAGGAGGTGAGGCGTTGCGTTCTGAACGTGGGAAGTCGTAGGTGCCCACCGCATACCGCAGCAGACGTGGTACGCAGCTGGACTTGCCCAGAGGAGGTCTTGGTCAGACGCCCGGTACTAGGGGTCTGTCAGTGTGTAGGTGGGATTTTCACCACCAAACTGGACGAGGTCACCACGTGAGTTCAGTAGGAAAGAGAAGAGCTTCAAGTACTGAGCCCAGAGCTCCCCAGAAGGACGAGGCTGGAGAGAAACAAAGGAACTAACAAAGAAGGGTGCAACCCAGTGGCCCATGGGCTAGGAGGAAACTGTCCTGACTAGGGAGATGATGTCATGTCAGAGATGACAGACTAATTCGTAGGGACTGAAACTGACCAGTATGGGCAGAACTGAAGTCACCAGTCACCTGGAGCAGAACTGTGGGGTGTTGAGATGACAGACAGACTGTGTGAGATGACCCTGAGAGGCTGTGGAGGCGGGGAGGGGGTTATGGTCTCCTTATAAAGGAAGAAGAGAAGTGGAACTGAGCTTGAGGACGAAGTGACATCAGATGACTCTTTGCTTTGATTTTTTGTTTGGAAATAGGGTGCGTCCCAGTGCACCGGTGTTTTAATCATGGAGTGACGCCCTAGGGAGGAGGTCCAGCCTGCACACAGTTGTTGACTCTGGCATCTCCGTGAAGCTCCTCTTCCCCTTGCCCACGTGCTCTCCATCTATACCTTATTGTAAGCAAGTCTCATGTTAGGGCTTTTTTGGGCATCATTTTTGCCATATAACTACTTAAAAAGGCATTACATTACAAGAGGTTACAGAAATAATGCTTTAACATACTCTATATTTTGATTAGTCCTTACGTTCAAGAATATTCCTCATTTTCATCTGGTCACATACCTACTATCTGTACAGCGAGCCGACCTTCATCTTCTAAACAGAGGACGATCTCTCCGCCCTCACATACTCTTGATCCATTCACACAGTGAGATACTAGCCGTTAATGTCTGTAGAAAATGGGCTTTCATTGAAGTCCGAGGTTCTCCGTAAGTCTTAGAAAATTTATATGCTCACCTTTCTTTTTTAAAAAGATCTCTTCATTATTGGAGGGAGAGAGCGAGAGAGGAGCGTACACACGTGACAGAGGGAGAGACAGAAGAAATCTCCAGCAGATTCCCGCGGAGCGTGCCCCGCCTGGGCCTCGATCCCAGGGCTCCGAGATCAGGACCCGAGTCAAAATCAAGTCAGACACTTCCCCAGCTGAGCCATCCTGCTGTCCCCCGCTCACTCTTCTCAACATAGGCTGCAAATCACCACCTTTTCTTTTGTCATTCCAGCATTTTCTTAACATGAATGCTTTGACCTGAGATGCTTTAAGGTAATTTAAAGTAGTTTCTTTTAAATTGGACAGTTACCAGGCAACCTTTACTAAGACTTATGTAGATACCTCTGATTTATATAAAAGGTTGTTCTCTACAGAAACAAGCAAGGTATTAAGCAGAGATATAAAGTGATTTACAGACACAAGTTTTTCAAATTGCAAGGAGAAATCAATTTTCTCTCATTCAAAGAAAATCTTTTGCAAAAATCATAGATTTGGCAAAACACAGGTCCTATAGAAAATTTTCCCTCCTCATCTACTTTTAGCTTTAGATAGAAAACAAAATATAAAATGAGTAATATCTTGGGTTTATATATGAACTTAAGTGTTTTACATTTATAGACAGCTATTTTAAGGACTGACTCATTCTTTCTCTTTTACTGTGGTTTTCTAATACTCACTTGCCGTTTATGTGGTGAATACACAAAAAGGTTGCATAAACATCTACCTGTAGGTGAACAGAAAGGATACTCTTCCAGAAGGTTCTGCTCAATATGGTGGCCACTGGGGACATATGGCCATTGAGTGCATTAAATCTAGTTTAACTGAGTAACTAAATTTTAAATTGTACTTAATTTTCATGAAGATGAATTTAAATTAAAAAAGAAAAGCATTGCAAAATATTTTGCCATTAAACACAGTTCATCCTTTTGTTACAACTACCTATCACTTTACCCGTTGAAAATTGAGAATCCAAATAAGATATGCTCTAAGTATATGATACATAGAGCATTTAAACATCTATCATGAATAAGAGAATGTGAAATGTCCCATTAATATCTTTTTATATTGATTACATATTGAAACAATAGTGTTTTGGATATATTAGATTAAGCAAAATATCTTATTAAAGCTTACTTTTACTTTTTGCATTTCCCTTTCAGTGAGATGACTACAAATTTAAACTAATGCACAAGGCTCATATTAAATTTCCAATAGACAGCATTCTTCAGTGACATCATCACTAAGAGTAAAATTAATAAGAGATTTGGAACCCAATTAGGTAAAATGAATGAGGTAATAGAAATGTCTAAAGTATATGCAAAATTGCAAGATTTGTTTTAATGATCAATATTAAAATTAACAATTTGAAGCAATAACATCTGTCATTTACACATTGAGTATCTGTCATATGTATCTGTATGTATCAGGATATACCTAGTGTTTAGCCCAGGGACGTTGCAAGAGTTAGTGGGATTTGCAGATGATCAGATTAGAGATTTATTCCTCAAACAAACTCCAAGGGTGTTGTCATTTCAGAGGTCACATTCTGCCCTCGGCTACCTTAGAATTAGCCACCTAAAGGTACACATTTCTGCTGCCCACCTTGTGTGTGCTTTAAGATGTCTGTGGTTTTATGAATAGATCTTTGGATGTTCTAATCCCTGTCATCTTTATGCACTAACAAAAATCCATTTTGTTCAAATCTAACATTTTGGTCCAAAATCCTAATATTTTGGTTATTTCCCAACATTTTTTTCTTCTAAAAATCTATATGAATTCTCTAAAGTCTTACAATAATTTTTAATACTTAATTTTTTATAAGACTCTTTTTTAAAAAATATTTTTTATTTATTTGACAGAGCGAGATCACAAGTAGGCAGAGAGGCAGGCAGAGAGAGAGAGGGAAGCAGGCTCCCCGCTGAGCAAAGAGCCCGATGCGTGACTCCTTCCCAGGACCCTGAGACCATGACCCGAGCCGAAAGCAGAGACTTAACCCTCTGAGCCACCCAGGTGCCCCTAATACTTAAATTTTAAAATGTAAATTATGGTATGGTGAAATTTAAAATTATTCTTTTACAACTATGTAAGTGTTGGATTGTTACTACTATAACATTTACAGAAGGAAAGAAAAAGGTAATAACTCACTTACTGTTTATTACGTTTGTTTGGTCAGAGTTATCCTTCAATACCATATTTCTACTCTCCTCCTCAAAAACAAAAAACCTAGAGTATTTATGTAAGACCCTGAAAGTCACATAACAAGTAACTGAACTTTGATTCAAAGCCAATATTTTCCTTTTCACTGAATTACATTCAGATTAGTGTCTTTGTTTTGTTTTGTTTTAACTTTTTTTAAATTTATTTTTTATTTTCAGCATAACAGTATTTATCATTTTTGCACCATACCCAGTGCTCCATGCAATCCGTGCCCTCTCTAATACCCACCACCTGGTACCCCGACCTCCCATCCCCCGCCCCTTCAAAACCCTCAGATTGTTTTTCAGAGTCCATAGTCTCTCATGGTTCACCTCCCCTCCCAATTTCCCTCAACTCCCTTCTCCTCTCCATCTCCCTACGTCCTCCATGCTATTTGTTATGCTCCACAAATAAGTGAAACCATACGATAATTGACTCTCTCTGCTTGACTTCTTTCACTCAGCATCATCTCTTCCAGTCCCGTCCATGTTGCTACAAAAGTTGGGTATTCATCCTTTCTGACGGAGGCATAATACTCCATAGTGTATATGGACCACATCTTCCTTATCCATTCGTCCGTTGAAGGGCATCTTGGTTCTTTCCACAGTTTGGCGACCGTGGCCATTGCTGCTATGAACATTGGGGTACAGATGGCCCTTCTTTTCACTACATCTGTATCTTTGGGGTAAATACCCAGCAGTGCAATGGCAGAGTCATAGGGAAGTTCTATTTTTAATTTCTTGAGGAATCTCCACACTGTTCTCCAAAGAGGCTGCACCAACTTGTATTCCCACCAACAGTGGAAGAGGGTTCCCCTTTCTCCACATCCTCTCCAACACATGTTGTTTCCTGTCTTGCTAATTTTGGCCATTCTAACTGGTGTAAGGTGGTATCTCAATGTGGTTTTAATTTGAATCTCCCTGATGGCTAGTGATGGTGAACATTTCTTCAGGTGTCTGATAGCCATTTGCATGTCTTCATTGGAGAAGTGTCTGTAAATATCTTCTGCCCATTTTTTGATATGATTGTCTGTTTTGTGTGTGTTGAGTTTGAGGAGTTCTTTATAGATCCTGGATATCAGCCTTTTGTCTGTACTGTCATTTGCAAATATCTTCTCCCATTCCGTGGGTTGCCTCTTTGTTTTCTTGACTGTTTCCTTTGCTGTGCAGAAGCTTTTGATCTTGATGAAGTCCCAAAAGTTCATTTTTGCTTTTGTTTCCTTTGCCTTTGGAGACATATCTTGAAAGAAGTCGCTGTGGCTGATATCGAAGAGATTACTGCCTATGTTCTCCTCTAGGATTCTGATGGATTCCTGTCTCACATTGAGGTCTTTTATCCATTTTGAGTTTATCTTTGTATACAGTGTAAGAGAATGGTCGAGTTTCATTCTTCTACATATAGCTGCCCAGTTTTCCCAGCACCATTTATTGAAGAGACTGTCTTTTTTCCACTGTATACTTTTTCCTGTTTTGTCGCAGATTATTTGACCATAGAGCTGAGGGTCCATATCTGTGCTCTCTACTCTGTTCCACTGGTCTGTGTGTCTGTTTTTATGCCAGTACCATGCTGTCTTGCTGATCACAGCTTTGTAGTAAATCTTGAAATCAGGTAATGTGATGGCCCCGTTTTATTTTTGTTTTTCAACATTTCCTTAGCGATTCGGGGTCTCTTTTGATTCCATACAAATTTTTGGATTTTTTGCTCCAGCTCTTTGAAGAATACCGGTGGAATTTTGATCGGAATAGCATTAAAAGTATAGATTTCACTAGGCAGTATAGACATTTTAACAATGTTTATTCTTCCAATCCAAGAGCATGGAATGGTCTTCCATCTTTTTGTGTCTTCTTTGATTTCTTTCATGAGTGTTCTGTAGTTCCTCGAGTACAGATCCTTTACCTCTTTGGTTAGGTTTATTCCCAGGCATCTTATGGTTCTTGGTGCTATAGTAAATGGAATCAATTCTCTAATTTCCCTTTCTGTATTTTCATTATTAGTGTATAAGAAAGCCACTGATTTCTGTACATTGGCTTTGTATCCTGACACGTTGCTGAATTATTGTATGAGTTCTAGTAGTTTGGGGGTGGAGTCTTTTGGGTTTTCAATATAAAGAATCATGTCATCTGCAAAGAGGGAGAGTTTGAACTCTTCATTACCAATTTGGATACCTTTTATTTCTCCAGACCAGTGTCTTTGAATCAATGTATATATGTAGAAAATTAAGGCCAAATTACACTTGAGCAAGTCACCACATTCCCAGGCCTGCTGAGCTTAGCAATATTGTTCTACTAATTCATCCTGATCGTACCTGATTTAAAATATTTTACCATTTTTATGCTTAACTTTGTTTTTAATTATTTCCTTGGATTTTACCTCACTTAAAACACGTAGATAATCAAGAGAGCTTTGAAATAACAATCCGTTTAAAAGAGTTGAGGTTTATCTGGAATTTAATTGACACCAATGTTATAGTGTAGGTTTAGACAATGATTCATAAAAGCAATGTCACACTGTGATTTGGAAGGATAAAAATCAAAGTAACAAGTAAAATGAAATTAAAGTTTCTAAATTGAACATTCTGGTAATTGTGTTAAATTTTGAGAAGCAAAACTATTTCTCAAACTGGTTGAAACAATTTTTGGTAAGTCCCGAATTCACCTTTAATTTCTTTCATTAATGTCGTATTGATTATACTACATTCTCAAAGACTGACCTCAAAGATAGCACTGGACACATTTGCAGATCAAAATTTAAGAAACATAAGAAATAAAATGTCTTTTGTAGTAACGTGAGTCCATTAAACTCTGCTGAGTTTTATTTAGCAAACTTTATTATTGGAAAATCCGCTGTGGTTAATCGTAGGATGTTTCTCAGATGAATTCGGGTAAAGTAACAATTAAAAAACACATATGGAATTTTGGAAAGAAAATTTACTCAAGGCAGGCAGTGAAACTAATTATGATGTCTTCACTGGCTTAGTTTATTTAGATGCATTTAACCATGTATTACTTTAGTGTTTAAATGTTGCCTTAATGCTTACTTGTTCATCAAGGTTGACATTAAAGAAAATTGCTTAGTTGAGCAAAGTCGTATGCAGATATATAATGGAGAGTCAGAATGTACAATGCTGCCATAGCGAAATTACTTTTAAAGGCACGTTGCATGCTATAGTTACTGAATATTTAAATGCAAGAGATAGAAACTGATGAAGTCTTCACTTAGTAAACCATTATAAAATCTTCCAAAATAAAGGTTGGAGGATTAAATTCTGCAGAAAAGGAAATAACTCGGTGACACATCTCACCAGAAACAGGTAAAAACAAATGAGACTTCGCTGCTTTACATAGCTCAAAACTGTCGAATGTCGTTGCTTGATACTAATTTCAGAATCAGTAAAAATAATGTCAGCCTTTTTTTCCTTACAGTACACTGCAGATTCCATTGGCTAAATTATAATAATTTTTACTGTTCTTGTTTCTGTTGGAAGGAACGTATTAAACTTGTTGACATTGTTGTTTAGGTCCATATCACAAGTCACTGCTGGTGATCCCTGCAGGAGACAGTGCGGAGTCGCAGGAGGACCCTCGATGTGATCAGTCACCTTGAGTCTGGTCCTTTTTCTTGGAGCCCTATGACTGCATGACCTTGAATGAGCCATATAACCCTTTTTCGGTTTCAATCTTCTCTTCCGAGAAATTGAGGAGGAATGACAAGGTTATCTTGAAGGTTTCTTCCAATTCTGTGGCTCAAAGTCTACATTTTTATGGTCAAAGAGACCAGGATTTAAGTCCTAATTCTTCACTTAACAGTTTATATAGGGACGGTTATGGAATCAGGTTGGTAAGGCTCATTACTAACTGTAGGTACCAACAGAGTAGGCTTGTTGATGGAATTAAATGGGATATGTAAGTCATCACAGGGTGAGCCCTCTTCAGTCTTAGCTTTTATCCTATGTTTCAAAAAGTTACCTACAAGGGGCACCTGGGTGGCTCAGCGGGTTAAAGCCTCTGCCTTTGGCTCAGGTTATGATCCCAGAGTTCTGGGATCGAACCCTGCATCAGGCTCTCTGCTCAGCAGGGAGCCTGCTTCCTGCTCTCTCTCTCTCTCTCTCTCTCTCTGCCTACTTGTGATTTCTGTCAAATAAATAAATAAAATCTTTAAAAAAAAGAAAAGTTACCTACAAAATTACTGACATTCCCTTAGAACCTGGTTTACTCAGTTTTCAAGCAGGCCTATCATGAGCATGAATGAGAAGAAATAGTAAAACGAGTGCATTCTAAGGAACGGCAAATACTTTAATTTCTTTTGATGTTGCACAGAACGCTGTATAGTATCTTATAAATAAGTCTGGTGATGTATGTAATGACATCAAGCCATATCATTCCTTTAGCAGAAAACAATTGCAATGAGATTTTTTAGAGCTCCTTTTTTTATGACCGTTTTTGAAACTAGAGGCTCTTATCATTCTTCTTTTCCAGTGTTTAGATTATAACACCAGCAGTGGTAAGATGGTATTTTTATCAGAGTAAGACTGATTTAATTCAGTATGGTGGTGTTTTTATTTCCTTAATTTTATTTTCTCAGTGTTCCATGATTCATTGTTTATGCACCACACTCAGTGCTCCATGCAATCCGTGCCCTCCCTAATACCCACCACCAGGCTCACCCATCCCCTACTCCCTCCCCTCCAATACCCTTAGTTTGTTTCTCAGAGTCCACAGTCTCTCATGGTTCCTCTCCCCCTCCGATTTCCCGCAACTCACTTATCCTTTCTTTCTCCCAATGTCCTCCCTGTTATTCCTTAATCTCCACCAGTAAGCAAAACCATATGATAATTGACTCTCTGCCTGACTTATCTCACTCAGCATAGTCTCCTCCAGTGCCATCCATGTTGATACAATAGTTGGGTATTCGTCCTTTCTGATGGAGGCATCATACTCCATAGTGTATATGGACCACATCTTCCTTATCCATTCGTCCGTTGAAGGGCATCTTCATTCTTTCTACAGTTTGGTGACCGTGGCCATTGCTGCTATGAACATTGGGGTACAGATGGCCCTTCTTTTCACTCCATCTGGATCTTTGAGGTAAATACCCAGTAGTGCAATTGCAGGGTCATAGGGAAGTTCTATTTTTAATTTCTTGAGGAATCTCCATACTGTTTTCCAAAGTGGCTGCACCAACCTGCATTCCCACCAAGGGTTCCCCTTTCTCCACATCCTTTCCAACATTTGTTGTTTCCTGTCTTGTTAATTTTGGCCATTCTAACTGGTGTAAGGTGGTATCTCATTGTGGTTCTAATTTGAATCTCCCTGATGGCTAGTGATGATGAACATTCTTTCATGTGTCTGTTAGCCATTCTTTGGAGAAGTGTCTGTTCATGTCTTCTGCCCATTTTTTGATATGATTGTCTGTTTTGGGTATGTTGAGTTTGAGGAGTTCTTTATGGATCCTGGATACCAGCCCTTTGTCTGTAGTGTCATTTGCAAATATCTTCTCCCATTCCATGGGTTGCCCCTAGAGGAGAACGTAGGGAGTAACCTCTTTGATATCAGCCTCAGCAACTTCTTTTAAGACTTGTCTCCAAAAGTCAAAGGAGACAAAAGTGAAAATGAACTTTTGGGACTTCATCAAGATCAAAAACTTTTGCACAACAAAGGAAACAGTCAGTATGATGTTGTTGAAAATAACTGCAACTGCCCACAGGGGGAGGCCTATAGACAGAGGGTGGGGCTGTATATAGGTGTTTGTGCTCACTGAGCAGAAAGGCCTTCACAGTGCCTGCAGCTAAGCTGTGATGTCCGTAGTATGGAAATGGTGACTTTGCCTTCACGTAGAACAAGAAACATGATATATATGTATATTTACATATCTGTAAATGTGTCAGAGACATTTTACATATCTCCAACATACAAAAGCTACCAAAACAGCCATTTACCCTTGTATAGGCAGAATGCTTTTCTTATTTCCAGAAAATGGTTTGAACCTTGTGAAGACACCTGATTTGACTATCTTTTATTATCTTATTTAAATATATTACTTTATAGGGGCACCTGGGTGGCTCAGTCGGTGAAGCATCTGCCATCATCAGGTCATGATCCTGGGGTCCTGGGATCGAGTCCCGTATCGGGCTCCCTGTTGGATGGACAGCCTGCTTCTCCCTCTCTACTGCTTGTGCTCTCTCGCACTCTCGATCTCTCTCAAATAAATAAATAAATAAAATAATATCTTTATATGTGTGTGTATATATAGTATTATTATTTAATTTGTTTCATTTTTTATTTTTTAAATTTGTTTCATTTTTTAAATTCATGTATAATTGACATAGAATGTATTAATTTCAGTTACAGTATAACGATTCAGCAATTCTATGAACTTCTCAGTGGTCAGCAGGATAAGTGGACTCAATTCCCTTCATCTATGTCCCCCATCCTCCCTACTCTGGCAACCACCAGTTTATTCTCTGTACAGATATTTGTGGGTTTTTTTGGTTGTCTCTTTTTTCATTCTTGTTTCTTTGTTCATCTGTTTTGTTTCTTGATTTCCATATATGGGTAAAATCATAAGGTATTTGTTTTTCTCTGATTTATTTATTTTACTTTGCATTATACACTCCAGGTCCATCCATGTTGTTGGGAGTGGGAAGATTCTCTTTCTTTTATACAGCTGAATAATATCCATTGTATGTATATACCACATCTTCCTAATGGTTTCCTCAGTTGATGGACATTTGCCCTACTTCCATACCTTGGCAATTGTGAATAATGTTTCAGTAACCATAAAAGTGCCTATATCTTTTCAAATTATAATTTTTTTCTTTTTTTTGGGGGGGGGGTAAATGCCTAGTAGTGGAATTACTATATTATACGGTGATTCTACTTTTAAATTTTTGAGGAACCTCCACACTGTTTTCCATAGTGGCTGCACCAGTTTGCTTTCCCATCAACAGAACACAAGGGTTCATTTTTCTCCACATGCTCACCAACACTTGCTATTTCTTATGTTATTGATTTTAAGCATTCTGACAGGTGTGAGGTGATACCTCATTGTAGTTTTGATTTGCATTTCCTTGATGGTCAGTCATGTTGAGTGTCTTTTCCTTTGCCTATTGGACAACTCTATGTCTTCTTTAAAAACAAAAAATTCTTGTCTTCTGCCAATTTTAATTGGATTTTTTTGGTGTTGTATAAATTCTTTATATATTTTGGATAACCTCTTTTTTAACAAATTATTTTATTTATTTATTTGGGATATATGTAGACAGAGAATGAGCAGGGGTAGGGCCAGAAGGAGAGAGAGAATCAGGCTCCCTACTGAGAAGGAGACCAATGCAGGTCTCATCCCAGGAACCTGGGCTCGTGACCTGAGCAGAAGGCAGACACTTTACCAACTGAGCTACCAGGCATCCCTGGAATGTAACCCCTGATTAGATATATCATTCAAAAAGCTTTTTTTTGGTGTAGTCCCAATAGTTTGATTTTGCTTCTGTTTTCCTTGCCTCAGGAGACATATTCAGACAGATGTTTCTATAGCTGACATCAAAGAGATTACTGCCTATCTTTTCTTCTGGGACTTTCATGTTTTCAGGTCTCACAGGTCTTTAATTTATTTTGATTTTATTTTTGTCCGTGGTGTAAGAAAGCAGGCCAGTTTCATTCTTTTACATGCAGCTGTCCAGTGTTCCCAACATCATTTGTTGAAGAGACACCAGTCTCTTCCCCATGATATATTCCTGTTGAAGATTAGTTGGCCTTATAATCATGGGTTTATTTCTGGGCTCTGTATTGTGTCATCGATTTATGTGTCTATTTCTGTGCCAGTACCATACTGTGTTGATTATTATAGCTTTGGAGTATATGCTAAAATCTCGGGTTGTGATACCTCCAGTTGTTTTGTTCTTTCTCAAGATTGCTTTGGGTCTTTGGAGTCTTTTGTGGTTCCACACAAATTTTAGGGTTATTTGTCCTACTTCCATGAAAAATGCTGTTGGTATTTTGATAGAGATTTCATTGAATCTGTAGATTGCTCTGTGTTGAACGGTGTATCTTTCCATTTGTTTGCCTCGTCTTCAATGTCTATTCTAAAGTCGTACCTTTTCAACATTGTTTTATGTTTAGGTCAGCTTAACCCCACATTTTCAAAGTTGACTCCTTTTTTTTTTTTTTTTTTTAAGTCTAGGGTATAAATACTGTTTCATTTATGTATTTCATGAAGTGTTGTTTTCTCGGTTCAGGGGTGTGTGCATGGCTCAGTTGGTTAAGCGTCTGCCTTCGGCTCAGGTCATGATCTCAGGGTCCTGGGATCCAGACCCTCATCCAGCTCCCTGCTCAGCAGGGAGCCTGCTTCTCTTACCTCTACTGCTTCCCCTACTTGTTCCCTTTCTCTATCAAATAAATAAAATCTTTTTTTTTTAAATCATTACTTTCTAAAAATCAGAATAGTTCCTCTTATTTGTGATGGAATTTGACTTTAGAAAAACGATTATCCAAATTTGTACATTTTCTTACATTTCAATTTTTAGAAATTATAAGCTTGAACATTTAAAACTTATAATTATTAAATTTAATTGAAAAATACTTCCTGCCTATGAAGTAGTGTCAGCGGACATCGATTTAGCTTTTAAAATCTTTCAGGTACAAATTAGATATATACTAAATGTTATTCTAATGATTAAAGCACTTTTGCACTGCACATCCATAAAAAAAGGTGTATGAAGTCCTATTTCCCATGATTACATTCCTTTTGGCTGCGAGATTGCAGTAGTGAGGGCTGGGGAAGTCAGGCTCTGCAAATAGACAGCCCCTAGTTGGATTTCTGAGTCTACCATTTGTAGTAATCTTGGGTAAGTTCTAAGACTCCCTGGACCTCAGATTTTCCTCTCTAAAATGAGGATGATGGTTTTACTTGAAAGGTTTTGATGAGATCAGGATGGTCCACTTTGTGCCTGCAGAACAGAGGCTGTGGGTGATGAACACTTGTCACTTCTGCTAGCGTTTCCTCTACACCTGTGACCCCCACAGGGACCCTCACACAGTCTTGAGAGGTAAGAACCATCAAGTCTATGTTACGTAAGAGGAGATAATAAGCTTAGATAAAAACTGATGTGTGTATAAACACATATCGATCAAAAAGAAGTCTATGTAAACTTACATGTAAAAGAAATTTACTGAGTATGCATTACAATCGTTTTCTTTAAGTTATTAATATTAATATCATCATTCAAACTAAGTTGACAACGTGAAGAGGAAGGAGAATGGACTCTTGTGTTATGCCCGGGATAGAACCGAGTGGGTTGTGGTGAAACTACTGTTGGGGAAAGAACTGCCTCCCTTTGCATGAGAAACAGCTGCATGAGAAACAGCTGCATGAGAAACAGCTGCGTGAGAAACAGCTGCATTCTTTAAGCCAGAGCGTGGCGAGCGTGTGCCTCCGTGGTCGGGTGTTCCCCACCTTGCCGCAGGGCTGGCGTCCGGGACGAGCCCGACTCCCTCCCCTCGCTCTCTCATAGCCTGGATGTAAGTCCACGTACACAAATACAGGCACGAAGGGCTGCCATTGGTGTGGCGTGAGCTGAACTTAGCAAATCAAGAAGTCCAGATGTGAAAGATTCATTGGAGAAGATGGCGGCCACAGAGGGGAATGTTAGGACCACGGAGTCTGAATACAGCTCATTATCCATCAGGAAGGGGTTGGGGATTTTTGTTCTGTTCTGGTTTTCTACATGATGCGGGGCCATAAGTCGGGCTAGCTGGAACTTCAGGGGAGATTAAGCGAGCCGTGGGGGCAACCAGACAGCTTGACTCCGGTGGTTTTCCAGAACATGGTTTCCAGTTGGTGTGGTCAGTTGGTCTCAGACAGATTTGTCAGGGAGGGATGTACTGGGTTCCCTCGTGCTTCCTTACCTTGGAGGCCAGCCAGACTCAGGGGAGAAGAGGAGGCTGTGGGGGAAGGGGAAGTAGGACCTGGATTTGGTCAAGCCAAGGTGGGGGTTCAGTCTGTCCAGCTGTGCATACCTGGTCAGGAGAGTCGGCCCCAGTCCTGACTCTGGGGTGCCGGAGGGAAGGAGGGAAGACGTCGACTGCTGGGAGCTAGGCTGCTGTAAGAAGTCCTTTAAGCCCTCTCTCCTCCCCACCTCTACACCTAACAGAACACAGAAACCAAAACAAAGTCTCTGGGTGGGGACCAGCACTGGGGCTACGGTTGCCTCCAGGAAACATTTTCCTTCAAACTTTGAGGCGGGCTCAGCAGACTTTTTCTGTGAAGATCCTCCTTCCCTGGCTCTGCCCGAGCTGTGGGAGCAGGAGAGAGGCACGCGATGTCAACGTGCCGCATTTCTGTGTTCTGGCTAAGCCTTATGTGTGGACTCTGAACTTTCCATTTCACGCATTCACTTGACACAAAATATTATTAGGCTTCTGATATTTTTTGAACCATTTCAAAATGGGAAAACCAGTCTTCTGCAGAGCCAGGCAATGGGGTTGGACCACTGGCAGTGACATGTTGACCTCCATTCTGGTCTAGAGGTCCCTCACGTGCAGAAAGAGCCCCTAAATGTCTGGACCACGTCTCCTAGTTACTGTTGGGTCAGACACACCCGTAATAGGCCAAGCAGTTGCAAGTTGCTCTTTTGGATAAAATTCCATAACCCTCACACAGTCTTGAAAGCTAAGAACCATAAACTCTCTTTTATATAAGAGGAGTTTTAAGCTTAGATAAAAACTGATGTGTGTATAAGCACATATGGGTAAGAAAAGAAGTCTGTGCAAACCTATACAGAACAGATATTTAGTAAGTGTATACTCTATTATTGCTTTCTTCGTCATTAATTTTAATGCCTATCATTAAAATTTTAATGTTTATCACTATCAAAGTGTACAACACCATCACTTCGTGTATCTAAACATTACCATGGTTGGAGCTGGTGTGACTACTTGGAGCCATAACTTGTTTCTTCCCAATGTTGCACACTCTCTCCGTTTCCTGTCCAAAGCCTGACGCAGTCATCCGTCGTCAGACTGAAATGCCTCGGTCTGTGAGCTATGGTGGGTGTCCTACCTGCCCAGCACACAGTGCGTCTGAGGTCCCAGGCAGGTGTTTCCATGCTGTCCTTTAGTAGCAAACTCCGCTTCTAGTCCCCGTCATTTCTAACCCGGATCACTGAGAGAACGTTTTGGGATGCATTTAGGGATGTAAGTAATTCTTAACTTTGAAATGAACATCAAATGACAGGGAATTTGTTTCAATTACATATAGAGAAGATAAAGAATTTGACCAAGATTAAAAAGAGGAAGAAGAAAAGAGAAACCCATTTTGAACATCCTGGGCAGAACGGAAATTTGCTCCCCAGACTGCATACCCACTGAGGGCGACCTGTCACTCACTCCCTTTATTATTCCTTACGGCAATTTTTATAATGTTCAAAAGTACAAAAATGCTCCATGGAAGAGGGAGTGTAAGTATGCTTTGGTCTTTTCTTTCCCAAACTTCACTGCAGAGAATTGTCGAGTGATTTTACCTACTTGCCATTTTTCCTTTGCATTCGTTCAAGTTTTCTAGTAACGCAAGAGAGCAGAAAGTTTCCAAAGCCGCTTGGAGACCTCATTAGAAAGCAGAGAGCATTTCCAAAGCCCATTGACTTTCAGTCATAACTAAAATGCTAGGAAAAACAAAGGTTTTGGTGTCATTTCAATCACAGTGCTCCTGGGACGGATATAAAACGCGACCTCCTTTTCCCTCCGCAGTGGCCCGCCTCTGGGTGTTTGAGCTACAGAGTCTTCATCTCAGGGTCAGGCGATCGTCACGCTCTGATAAACCCGAGCCAGCCTGATTCCAGTCCGTCGGTGCAGGGATCTCTGGAGCTCCTCCGAGGAACTGGGCCACCGGGCTCCTGGCTTCATTAGGTTTCTTTGATAAATGCCGGTGGACCAGGGGCTCAGTGTATGCCATGTGCAAAGCCACAGCACCTAGCGTGTGCCCTCCTCAGCACCCTACTCACTACATAACTTAGTGTGACAGTCTGGGTGATGGTCGGCAGGACTGAGGCCGGAGAATGTTTCTGCTGTGACTAGAACAAGCATCCGTCTCTTGAGGAAGAGATTAGCTTAAAATCCCCCAAGTTATTTTGGATGCTTGTTATTAAAGTATCTGGCCAAGAGTGTTCAAAGTCAAATCTTGTCATTATCTGAAAAATGCTTGGTATTACAAAATAAAAACACTCATTCTAAGGCAAAGTTTAAGATTGAATTTTTTGACTGTTGATGCGTTGGACGCAAGATCAGGTTTTTCCTCCTATTCCGTAGAAGAAAATAGTTATTAATCTTATTTCCATTTCCCAACCAAGTTTCCTGCCAGGGAGGCAAGTTCTAGTTAAAAATGAAACAATCATGGGGCGCCTGGGTGAGTCAGTGGGTCTCAAGCGTCAGCTCTTGGTTTTGGCTTGGGTCGTGATCTCAGGGTCGTGAGATCGAGCCCTGTCTTGGGCTCCGCGCTCAGCACAGAGTCTGCTTGAGATTTTCTCTCCCTTTTCCTTGCCTCTCCCCAACCCCTACACACTCTCTCTTTAAAATAAATAAATAAATAAATAAACAAGCAAATAAATAAAAAATGAAACAGTCATCTGTAGTAGAGGAGTTAAGGCAGTGTGGCAGGTTTTTTTTTTTTAAGATTTTATTTATTTATTTGACAGAGAGAGATCACAAGTAGGCAGAGAGGCAGGCAAAGAGAGAGGAGGAAGCAGGCTCCTCACCGAGGAGAGAACCCCGTGTGGGGCTCGATCCCAAGACCCTGAGATCATGACCTGAGCCGAAGGCAGAGGCTTCACCCACTGAGCCCCTAGGTCCCCCAGTGTGGCAGTTTAACACCATGGGCTCACAGGTCCTAAAGACTGGATTCCAGGGCATGGGTCCAATCATGGTCTGGCGACTCAGCTCCATCACGAGCTTCCCCCCAGTTCTACCCTGTGGCCATTTCTCATCCTTTCTCAACTCAGGCATCTGGCTTCCGAATTGCAGGAAAAGGAACGTTGGGCGAATTATGTAGTCTGTGCCTCTGTCGCTTCATCATGTTACATAGGGACAAGAGCACCTTTATCTCACACAACTGTGGCAAGGATTGAATGAGCCCGTTCATGCAGGCACTTATGTGTGAGCGGGGTAGGGCCAATGGCACATGAGCCGTAGCGCAGGCTTCTTACCGCAGGAACGTTCAGTTGTGTTTCTAGAACAGCACTCCCCCAGCTCGCTTCGTCCCTGGAACCAAAAACTGATATTATCTTAAATAGACTTGGAATTTAGAAAAACATGTCACTTCAACAAATATTTCTTGAGTGTGCACTATCCGACCAGTATTAGTAAATCAGAAACGTTTTACGTGACCTATGATTCTATCTCGTTGCCTACCTTGCAAACTCCCTTTTATTTTCTCTGTGCAAACCATGCCAGTGTTCTTTGTGTCTGTTATTCTTAGGGTTATGTAAGGTAGATCTGCACGCATGCTCTCTTTTCCCCAAAAGGGGAGCCCTCAGGTTATCAATTATTAAGTGACAGACACAATTATAAGGCTTTTTGACTTAGACCTTGTGCAGCCTTACACCGTCACAGGAGACAAAGACATTTCCTTCCTAGCACAGCAGACCACGTTAGATGTTCTGTATTTTCTCTTCCTCCCCTTCACGGCAGGCGTCCTCGTCTGCATGGGTCTGTGAGCGTCTGGTAAAGCCGTTTTCCTTCCATGGGTCCCCTGTACTTGAAGCTCTTTGAGGCAGTAAATTGATACTTGCTAAATACATCTGTCTCAATTCGCACAATAGCTTCTTTTGAATGTCACAAAGTGTGGGGCCACCTTGTACTCTGTCTATCCTTTTGACTTAAATATGAAGCTGGAAGTGGGAGCAGATCGCTCCTTTGAAGAACGCTCTTGTTTTCCGAAGACCTTTATGATTGAATATCTCATTGTGCGCTTACACTGACCTTGGTGTCATCACCCCTGAAGAGAGGCGAGACCCAAGGTGACAGATCTCTCATCACTCGCCCTCGGCAGTGCCGAGCAGGGAAGCCAGACTCCCGACTCATGGCTTCATCTCGAGTGTTTCTTCCCATTTATTTATTACCTGCTCAGCCATAACAGAATATGATGTAAAGCGGAAAGGTGTTGGAGAGTCAGGATGGGAAGCTCTCACCGAATTCTGCCTTCGCAGTAATCTGCCGTCAAATGATGCACGAGGCGGTCAGAAGGCAGGATCCACTGTATCCCCTCTGCTGGGCGGATGCTGGCGTCGGAGAGGTCAGCGCGCTGCTGGGAGGCAGGGGATCAACAGGGCCGAGGTACATGACCTGCCCGTGACGCGCGGCCCCTTCTAGCATCAGACGGAAGAATACAGAAACCCAGAATCCCCAGAGACAGGTTTGAGAGTCCAGAGCCGTCACTCTGGAACCCTGCTCGGTGCCTGGTGTCTTCTGTCTGTGAGTCTGCCGGGTGGAAGGAAACGCCATTGCAGCAGTAGCGTCACAGCAGAATAAAGAATGCCACCTGCCTGGCGAGGGGACGAGAGGCTCGGGAGCAAGGACATCCTGGCGCTCCGTGGAAGGATGTGGCTTTGCGCTGCTGAGACTGCTGAGTGGAAGCTTCTCAGGAGCGACCAGCGGGGTCTTCGAGCAGAACTGAGGGAGACCAGGGTTAGAGCTGCAGAGCCCTAACCACGGGCGAGCCTGGCGAGTGCCGGTCACAGACGACAGGCTGGATGAGTCTGGGGGACCTACAGCATGTGGTGGCACTGGGAAGGTCACTTCTGAGATGGAGAGAGGGTTGGAGGAATGAGCGGTGTTAGAGGGAGGGCAGCCCAGAGATCCGCTGGACAGACCCACTCAGACATGCATGAATATGCATGAGGAAGGGGACCAGACCCTGCCGCCGTCCTCGAGGGAGGTGCTGAATTACAGCAGGAGCAGGAAGCCTCCTGCTTAGTCGCCCATGCTTATCCCCACCGAGGTCCCATATAATGCTGTCACCCCGGGTTGGGATTCTTTCCTAAAAATAAAGTGGAAAAGGAATCACACCCCCTTTAAAAAATAATAGCGACATCTTGGTAAGTCATCTTAAAATTGTGATACATGTTACGTATTGGCTGGAATCATGGTTATTGGCTTTCTCGTATCCAGAAAATGGAGAGAAATCTCACTTCCGAGATCCTGAGAATAGGATAGAAATGAGATTTTTGAGGATAATCTTAAGTCTAATTGGATTTTAATTTCTCTCTGGATGCACAGACACACACACACATATACACACATATACGCACACATACTCTCTCACAATATGTAAATATTTACATGGAGATATATACAAATAGTTTACTTATGTTCTAAATTTTTAATAGTGTATATATATATATATTGAAAAAATTAGAGGCGTCTGGGTGGCTCAGTGGGTTAAATCCTCTGCCTTCGGCTCGGGTCATGATCCCAGGGTCCTGGGATCGAGCCCCGCATCGGGCTCTGCTCAGAGGGGAGCCTGCTTCCTCCTCTCTCTCTGCCTGCCTCTCTGCCTACTTGTGATCTGTCAAATAAATAAAAATTTAAAAAAAACCCTTTTAAAAAAAAGATTTTTACACGTTTAGACAATGTCCTTCCACTCTTCAATTCAAAAAGCTGATTTATAACTGGAGGCTTTTTCTTGAGTGCACTGTCTACTGATGGATCTTCTGTAGTGTCCCCCTTTACAGTGTGGGCGCTCTGTCCCGCCTCATGGATCCTGATGTCCATGTTAGGTGTGCAGCACATGGGCTGACTTGCAGACTGGGGGTCGTCTTGAAAGCACATGGTATAGGTTCCTCCTTAAAGAGGTAAATGCAGCCTTCAAGGCCGTTTTGTAACTTAACCAGTTACAAACAGTTACGGCTGAAATTTTTCTATTAAATTTTCAGCATGTTAACCACGTGAATTTGAACACAGAACAAATTCCTATCAAAGACAGAAACTGAAGGCAACGCTGATGGAAGTGACCGATCTAAGCCCGTCTGTGACACTCCAGGGCCCACCTGGCGGGCCAGTCAGGAACAGTCCTGTTTACATTTGCAGTCAGTGTTCTCCGGGCAACAGCTATCGGTGCGGGCCGACCAAGGGGCACCCCCACCGCTGTCTACACTCAATGCATCTGTACGACAGAATAGACCTGCAGCATAAAGCTGACTCATGTTATATCTAAATAGATCATTAACGTTTCAAATGTTTTTTCTGCATAGAAAATAAGAATTTGGAGGAAAGTGTGCATGAGGGAGATCCTCTGATCAGAAAGCAAAATCCATGGATTTTACCAGTAATTTTGCTGTGTGAAGGTGAGCAGCTCACTCAGATTCTCATCAACTATAAAATGCAAATAGAGAAAATGCCCCACAGAGTCAGGCTAATAATAAACGAAACTGCATGTCACACAGCCCAGGAAGCGGGCAAATGCACATACGGACATCCCATTCTTTTAGGTTGGATAATGGCATCCTAGAACTGCAGAGTGAGAATTACTGCAAAGGGTTTCCGTGTGGCAATATTCAGAATAATAAAGTGTTTGTTCGATGTGAGATACAGGATGCGGTATCTTCTTGCTGTTATAAATGTCTCAGATTTTTCTATTTATATCTTATCTCTCAGAGCAACTTTCTTAGTCACCAGGATCGAACAACCTAATTGCAGCTAATTTCTCGCTGCAAATGAGTGATCTATTTCTTCTGACAGCGATGATATGACCTAAATAAGGCGAACTGTTAAAACTCGTGTGGTTCAAGGTAGCCTGGCTGTTGTAGCCTGCGGACTCCGCCGCGTTGTTTCTGTTGGGGATTACTATTGGGTATTACTAGTCTTACTAGAAGAGGCAAAGCTAACAGAAAGGACCGTGCATAAAATCTTTACTTTCAAGTGTCAAATTCCTCTACCACGTTTGGGGGTGTGTTTCATGCCGGTACCGTCCACCTTAGCTGGTTGGACCCTCGACGATTTTACTGCTCCCTGTATGGGCTGCGATTTTTCTTCCACCATTTCTCCCAAATAGCTTCTACAGCAAAATCTTGGCTCCCAGAAATCTTTTACTGAAAATGGGCATGTTGCAGAGCGGCATTAAAGCAGAGGAGAAGGTGTGATGGTGAACACGGCTCTTGCTACGGTCTGTCTGGCATTGCTTGTGGAATGAACATTTTTACCATTTATCAGCCATCTTGCCCAAGTTCTCGTGTCTGTCCCTGCCTTTTCCCAATCCCCTGTGTGCACACAGGCTGTGAATCGTTGTTATCTGTCTGTGTGGAGGAGGCTGGTTTTCCGTCTCCTCCGTCATCCTGGTTCTGGCCTCCCTTTGCACACCTCCACACAGCCCAGCCGAGGGCTAGCCATGCGCATCCTTGCCCTAACAACTCAGAGAACCAGAAATCAGGCTGGAATCACAGTTAAAGCTTGTTGTTTGGCTTGTGTGCTTGTTTTAACTAGACTCCGGGTACACATTCTTCAGCCGGATGGCATTTTTCCATTACACTTGTAGGAACTGAAAGAGACATTTCGCTTTAGAAAGCCCTCTGCTGTGAACAACTCTGGGACCTGGGGCTCTGAGCCATGTTAAATTTAGGCACTAACATTGTCCAAAGCCTGTCACATTCCTCCCCAGGGCAGCTAGGTGAGGAGGATCGCCCAGTGACGCAGCCGGCATGGTCAGGAAGTTACCTGCTAGGCATTTGACTGATGCTCTTCCGTTCCGGAAAGCAAGGACAGTGGCAGCTTCCCATGAAGATGGTGTGTGTGTGTGTAGGGGTTGTCCCGGCTGGGGTGGCGTGACATGGTGGAGACTGAAGGTACAAAGTGTCCTTCTTTAAGAGGGTCCTTGTACTACAAAAATATAGGTGCCTTGGGACATGTCTGCTTCAGTCTCCATCCAAGCTGTCACACTGTCCTCCCTGGGCACACACTGTTAGAAGGACACTCCTTCAAGTAATGCAAATTTGCCTTAGCTTCTTGCTCCAGAAACCGGTGATTTGAAGACAAGACACACAGGAGTTTACAGTAATCCATTAGTGTTTCTGACTTCTCTCTGATGTGTTTGGATTTTGTTTACCTGGTAGCAGAGTTTCCTGTTGTTTGCAATTCCCGGTCTTCCCCAAACACCATGAGGCAGACCACCGATCGCTTGAGTGAACCTAGGTCAGCTTCAGACGCCCTCCTCGCACTTTTAATTTATAAAGGGCGTTAATCAATTAAATGGGCATTTTAACAGCAAAGTCTTGGCTGACTTTCTCTGCAGTGGTTGCCAAGTGTTCCGCCCACCCAGCCCCCAGTCCTGCCCCGGGGTTCTCTTGCTTCCGTCCGTTTGGAGGTTATTTCTGTTGAAACTCTCCAGTCACCGAGAGTGGTTCGTACCTTGAATGTGGTGCTTTCTTCACCTTGTCCTCCAGACACGCAGCTCAGGTCCCTCTGAAGCCACAAAGAGCGGGTGTTCACGTCCCTCTGGGGGACTGTGCAACTGGGGCTCTGGTTTGGACCTCAGGACGGTTGAAACAGATTTCTAGTGCGATTACAATGTCACTTCCTCATTTTTTTCACTGAAGATTCTGTATAGAATAACCATTTTGAATGTATTTAAAGACATTTTTTTCTTTGCACTTATAGGGAAATGGTATTTTGACCTTCGTTCAAAGCTATTAAATTGGGGCGCCCGGGGGGTTCAGTCGGTTGGGCATCTGCCTTCGACTCAGGTCATGATCTCAAGGCCCTGGGATGGAGCCCAGCATCAGGCTCTCTGCTCATTGGGGAGCCTGTTTGCTCCCTTTCTCTGTCTCTCAAATAAATAAAATCTTCTTAAAAAACCCTATGAAGTTACTATTTAAGGTATATGGTTTTTTATTAGGACACATTGTACCTTTAAATGAATATAAACTGACTTTCTGAAAACTCACAATGAATTAGGAGCACTGCCCCTTATTCTCTCTGTAGGACTATGCAGCACTAATGTTCCATCAGCTTTCCTCGCCAGGCGGCGCAGGGACTGGACCCTCTCCGCAGCAGTGACGTTCAGGTGGAGGTCCTCAGTCCTCCGCACCTCCGAGTCATGGGACATGTTCCCCATGATTCAGGCCAGAGGTGCTACCGTTCACTGTAGCCTGGGTCTACCCAGTGCCCGTCACAACACACCCAAGATGCCGTCCCTGTTTCTTCTTTAGAAAGAAGCCCGACGGTCTCTCGTCACTCCCGTGTCCCACGGTGCCTAACAGTCACCAAAGGGGATCGTAAGAAGTAACGGCAGAGTCTCTGGTTTGAAGATCGGTGTGCGTGCGTGATTCTACCGCCCTGTGTGTGTGTGGGGGAGGGGATCTCCGGAAAAACAGAACCAGTACGATGTGTGCGTGTGTGTGTGCACATGTGCCACGAGGGATCGGCTCACGTATTTTCGGAGGCCCAGCGGTCCCACAGTGTGCTGTCTGCACGCTGGCGGCCCAGTAAGACTGGTGATAGAGTTCATCCCAAGTCCAGAGGCTGAAGGCTCAAGAGAGTAGATGGTATAGACCCCAGTCCCAGGGCAGGAGAAGATGAGATGAGGTGTCCCAGCTCCAACAGTGAGACAAAGTGAAAGGGACAGATTCCTTGATCCTCTGTCTTTTCCTCTAGACGAGCCCTCAACATAAGCTGACCCTCGCTGGGGAGGCCAGTCTGCTGTGCTGAGCCCACTGACTCAAATGTTACTCCCATCCACAAACCCCCACAGACATGCCCCGAAATAATGGGTGTGGCACCTCCTGGGACCATCAGGTTGTCCTCACAGTAACCAGCACAACTTCCATGGGATCTTTTGAGCATATGACACACACGTCCCTTGGGTGTCTAGGACACATGCTCTGGGAGCTGCTGAGGCTACAAGACTCACGCACCCTCCCCAATTCCAGGCAGCTGAGTCCCAGTCTCAGAGGCCAGGGCAGTCTTCTCTGGTGTCGTGGTTGAAGTGTGTGTCTTTGCACTTAGCCCACTTAGACTAGACTGTGACTCTCGTACTAAATCTGCGGCAGATCCAAGTTATTAAGTGATGTGGGCATCTACCTCTTTATCTGTGAAATGACACAATTCTGCTAAGTATGTCGGGGAAAGAATGGATTTGAAGTGAGCTAGCACAATCAACTTTGCCCGCTACCTTACACAGCACAGGCTAGATTAACGAATCCCTAGCAGTTGCTATCATAACTGTTATCCAGAAATAGGTCTATAAATTGCTAATTAAACCTAGGAGGAGGACTTTCATGGAGAGAGGCATGGGTTGTTACAGAAGACTTGAGTATGCAATCTTTGGAAAGGTCTTCCTCATCTTTCTTACATCCTACAGCACTTCCCTCCAATAGCACGCAGAGCCAGGAAGTTCTCAATGAGAGGCCTTTCACCATCTTAACTCTATGGATTCCAGGTAAACCCCTTAAGCCGTGGGTGTCTGGTGTAGCAGGAAACTATCTTCATGTCGACACTTAATCGTGCATTAGTGACTTAACAGAAGACTTCACACATTGTGGTCGCACATGTGTTAAGTAGTACACTAGCTAGAAAATGTAGTTTTGTATAAGCTCCTGTATAAGTCATTCATGTTCTTAAAGTTTTCTATTTCTAAAATATCACAATTTTTCCCCCCAGAAGAGGACAAGTGGGAAGGGGAAGGGAAGGATATTTTTACTGACAGAAAGTGGAGAGGCTATTACCAAAGAACAAATGCTGTAATCTCTCCTGGTTTGGTTGTAGAAATGACTTTGAAGGCTTTCTGACTCACGCCACTCACTGACCAAGTAGGAAGACCTGTTCTTTCTGTCCCGTGTACCTTCTACGGAGTGCCACAGGTGCCCCCAGTCCAGCCAGTTTTTGAGCACAGGGGCCAGCTTTTCTTCACCTCTTTTTACGGTGGATGGTTGGTAATAATGCAGTTAATCATTTGGAGAATTCTAACCTGACTCTCAAGGATGAAAATATGGTCGGGGTCTGGGGTGACTATACATTTTAAGACGATACATTTATGTACTAGTTGAAATTAGAGAAATCTCACTCGTAGCTTGAAAGTTTTGTTGGCAGCACAGGAAAGAGACCTTAAGTTTTATAAGACCATGGAACTGAGCTCTAACAGCACGTGATTTTCAAAAAGTGACAGAAGAAGCAGCCAGAATAGTGACAACAACAAGAAGGTGCACGTACCTTCCAGGGGCGCCACCAGCCTCGGAGTGCCTTTGCTCTTGACGAGTGGCTAAGGATGTTGAGAGCCGTGTCTCACGCCAAGCCCTGTTGCTGTAAAATGTGGACTTAATGTAAACATACTGTCACTTCGTTCTCAGTTTAACCAGCTTTAGCTGTGCGTCTTCTAATCTCTTTATTCTATTAATTTTATTTCATCTTTTATGATAAAACTTTTTTTTTACCAGATACGCGGTCGATTTCAGCCTGGCCTACACCTAAATAACCCAGTCAAAAGGGGAGCATGTTTTTTGGTGGATCAGGAAGCCAATCTGACAACTGGAAATCATATCCAAGCCTATAAAGGGAAGTTATTGCTGTAACCCCAAGGTACCGCTTCACGAGGTCCAGTGGGAAGAGAAGGGCTGATCCCAGTGCGATGCTGTCAGTGTCTACCCTGCACAGAGGGGGAGGCCTCCGCTGAGCACAAGAATACATCTTCCTGATCCTACATCCACATTACTCTCTTCCCCACGGTCTGCCCAGCTGATAGATGAAGTTATCGTAAGACTATACTTGTTGCATTCAATACATTTATTTCCGATGGAGGTGGAATTTAACACCAGCTCCTGAGTTGAGAGAGAGCTCTTTCTGGCCAGCCACTTTAAAATGATCATGTGTCTGACCTTTTTTAATTTTTTTTTTTTTTTTTTGGTTCTATGATGAAAATACTTCAATGCGTGACCTCCAAACCATGTCCCCTATTAGGTTTTATGCTTTTCAATGATTAATCATATTAACAAATGATCTTCTTAGAAGCAGCATTGCAATTTTTAAGAATAACCCATTCGCCTTTGTTAGACCTTTTTAAATAAATATATGGCTTTACTTAAACCTATTTTGCATTAATCAAGTGATCGGCGTGTCCAGGGTCATCTGATACCAGGCAGGTCTGACCATGGGGAATACTTGAAAGAGAAGCTGTCCTACCGTCTGCAGAAGAGCCCCAGCCAGAACCAGCTCCTGTTTTCTCCCCCAGCTAGAATTACCTGCAGAGTCAGTGCCACTAAGAGAGCTATTTGAAAACATCTTTTCCCACCTTATAATAAAAATGGTAATTTTACTGTCGGGAAGTGTTACTGAGCTTGGCGTCATCTAGAACAGCTCCTTTTGTGCTAGCCTGTGAGTTTAGTAAACAACGAGGTAGATTCTTCTCAGAGGAATAAAGAGAAACAAGTTGTGTTACGGTAGTGGACGGAAATATTGACCCAAAGATAACTGTAGGTGAATGTCACAACGTCATAGACTATCAAGGTCAATAGGATAAGACATTCTTTGGAGCATCAAGCATTGGCTTTGGGGTGCCTGGGTGGCTCAGTCGTTGGGCGTCTGCCTTCGGCTCAGGTCATGATCCCAGGGTCTTGGGATCGAGCCCCACATTGGGCTCTCTGCTCCATGGGAAACCTGCTTCCCCCTCTCCCACTGCCCCTGCTTGTGTTCCCTCTCTCGCTGTGTCTCTCTGGCAAATAAATAAATTGTTAACAAACAAAACAAAACAACATATTGGCTTTGCAGGAATAAAAAAACCCCATTTCCATTAGCAGATTGAGCATCATTGTAATATGATTAATTTTGAAAAAAAAATTTGGTGATTACCTTGAATCATTACGATGGCATTTGTCAGTGTTCTTTTTGCACACGTTTGCCTGGTGGACACCTGCCCCGACGTGTTGCTCTGCTCCTTGAGGGACACTCCAGATAGGAGCTCTTTCTTTTTTTGTTTTCTGTACCGTCAACCTTCTGATACATCGGTTGAGAAGACTTCAATGTCCTAATTTATAACAGATTAACACCACGCTGTTATTTTGGGTGATAAAGCAGATATCACACTCTAAAAAGTGCGGGTCATAAAGTCAGAAATGCCTGCTGACATGGACTTGGGCGCCAGGCCTGAGGAAGGGTAGAGCTGGGAGGGGTCCCAAGGACTGTGGGGATCAGGGGAGAGCATCGTGCAGGGGTCGCCTGCGCTCTCCCTTCCCACAGTGGCTCCTGCCGGCTGGTCGCTCCTCTGCAGAGGCCTGAGCGGCCGCACCGTGCGGGCAAACGCGCTCTTTAGATGGCGAGACACTGGGTAATGACGGGCGCCGGCCTGACGCCCCCTTTAGCCGGAGCTCCCCGTGGTTTGACATTGCGGAAGCCTCTGAGCTTGAAGGCTCGCTACTCTGTGAAGCAGGAATCCTGCCTCGCGTTGCACGGTCACGGGTGGGCGGCCTGGAGGCCCTGGAACTGGGCGATGTCGTCTGTCCTTCGCTGCCTTCCAGGTGGGGCGCACCGGGGTCTTGCTGGATTGGATCGGCGTGTGCGACAGACGTGTCCTTCCCACCGTGGAACGTACTGAAGCAGACGTCGTGAGTGGCACCTGGGAAGTCGGGAAACGCCACGTCTCTCAATTACCAGAGATTTTTGGTCATTTGTTGGAACTAAATAAATGGAAAGTGGTTTTTGCGAGGAGTGTTTCCGGAATTCCCTCTTTCTGTCTACATCGGCTGCTCTTTCTCTTGCTTGCTGAGGCGTCAGACAGGCTCGTGTGCATCGTAGGTCTTTCTGTCGCGCAGGCCCTTGCCCGCAGGCAGCCGGGCCACCGAGGCTGCCCGCCCGGCCACCCGGCGCACAGGCATCTCCGGGGAAACAGCGATGCGGGAGCCCGGCCCCGAACAGGCAGAAAAGCACAGCACCGCCGCAGGGACAGCCGAGCGGCAGGGGCAGGAGGAGCCGGTGGGGGGACACGGAGTCTCGCCCCCACCCCGTCTTTGGGTCAGCTGAGCCCCCGCACACCGGACAGCAGACCGGGGCGCGCAAACAGAGTGCGCCGCAGTCCCGACCTCTGGGGAAGTCACAGCGTATGGTGGGGAAAGCCGCATTTCCAGAAAAGTGTCCCTTTATGTGAGAAGCACAACCCTCGCGGGGGCACCCAGCTCCGTCCAGGGTGGGATGGCTTGGGCCAGCCTTGTGCGAACCTGCCGGGCTGGAGCGTCGGGTGAGGACAGTGGTGGCCACAGTGTGTGGTCCAAGGGGGTCCTGTGACAGTGTTCAGTCTTCTTATCACTTGGCTGACTCTCTGGCGACCTGTGGCAGTTTGAGGTCTTTCTCTGTCTTCCAATGTGTGTGTGTGTTTGTGTGTTTCTTTGTGTGTGTGTGGGCTTGGTGGTTGTTGTTTGTTTCTTTGTTTTGGGTGGGGATTTTTTGTTTTTGTTGCTTTTTTTGGTAATTCGTTTAACAACCCAAATGATTCTAAATCCATCTTATCTCTCCTTACCACAGAGAAAGTGACATGGGAAGCACGCAAAATGTTTATTCAAATCCAGTTTTTTGAAACGGATTAGATCCTCTCTATTGAACTTCTATTAATTCACAGCGAATTAGATTTCCTCAGTAGAAGATTTACCCCAGAGCAAAACTCCAGTGAGCTAAAAGCCAGCACTGATAGGGCTTCTGCTCCTTGAAGATGACCAGTAGATGTAATCTCCCTCCACCTGGTCCTGGAAATGAAGAGGTGGTTTTCATTACCATGTAGGTTTGGAAAACCACACAGAATCCTTCAAACGCTCCACCTTAAACATCGTTTCTTTAAGTTCTTGAGAGGTGTAGCAGAATTCTTCCTTGATAAAATAATTGCCGATTTCCTGAAAATACGTCTCTTAAAATTTTAGACATTTTCATACACTGGAATGGAAGCCTGTGGAGCGACCCATTCATTCAAGTTCAATATTATTTCATATTCTGTTAGTAGAGCACACCTGTAGGACTCAGGTCTCAGAACCAGCTGTGGTGGGGCCCAGCGGAGGGTTTTCAGGGCTCACCGTGCTGCTCATCCACTCACTTCCTGTCTGTTCTGAAATCCCTGCCTCTGAAGCCTGTCTGGGGTCCTGTGGCTTATAGCAGAGACAGGAGCAGAACCCATGACTACCATCTCGGTTAAAAAAAAAAATCAGTAAGTAGGGGCCCCTGGGTGGCTCAGTCAGTTAAGCATCTGCCTTTGGCTCAGGTCATGATCTGGGATGGAGCCCTACATCGGGTTCCTCATGCTCATGCTCTTTCTCTCTATCTCTCAAATAAGTAAAATCTTAAAAAAAAAAATCACTAAGTAGGATGCTTGACTGGTTCAGTCAGGAGAGTATGTAACTCTTAATCTCAGAGGTTTGAGTTCAAGCCCCATGTTTGGTAGAGATATTACTTAAGAAAGAAACTTAAAAAAATCTATAAATAATGTAAGGTATGAACGTTAACTTGTATAATTACATGGCTTTGTGACACAACATGAAGAAAGAAGGAATTTGGATTACAGGACTTAGATGGTCATTGGGAAGTTTAAAAAAATATTACTTTTATATCAAATACAAAACCATGTGATCTAGTATCTTCATCAGTGTGGGCAGTCGTTTTGTTGATCTCTAAGAAGTTTTTATCATCAGGATGAATTCAAATTGAGGCAACTTCTAGAAATGTGATTTTTTAATATTTGCTTTATTCATTTTTGTTCCTTGTAATCTCATTGGTTTCGCTGTCATCTGATCTCACTTCCATCAAGAGCTCTTTCAACTGGAAAATGAAACACGACCGTAAACACTTTAAGGGAACATACTGATGATCTTCCCTGATTTCTTCACAACCTTTATTTTGACAGTATATTTAATTTCATTATTGAACAAAAATAATAACGTTTGATCTCTTTTCGGCATGTGTCGATTTAGTGTAAGAGCCCTGTCTGTGTCTGAGTTAGCGTGGAGGACTAGCCGAAATGTCAGTAACAAGCTTTATGTTCCTTAGAATTAGACCTTGTATCTTTTACAGTTTCTTCTAGTTGGCCGGAGACAAGCTATCACCGAGAATCCATTATAAAGGGTTCCCTTCACACAAGACTAGATGGATGCTGTTAGGTAGGAGGAAATATAGAACCTCTTATGGTATCTGTTATGGACCTAGTTTTTTCTGCTTCACTTATTCAAAATTCTCTCAAATTAGGTGGAAACTCTGAGTAACAACATACTCATTCTTGCTTTATCGGAGGAGGGTGAATGTTGGTTTCAAACCACATTCTAACCCAGGACTTCAGGACAGAGAAGGGTCATGACCACTCTCTTGGTTGGTGTCTCCTCTATGGTCAAGTAACAAACCATGGATCAAAACCAGTGTTTATCCAACTTTGTGGTACAATGTCCCTTTAGGATCTTAAAATTTATTGGGTCCTGCAAAGTGTCAATGGGTAAACTTGGGATTCACAGACACACACACACAGACACAGATACACACACACACACACGGTGCACAGTCTCAGGTAGCCCAGTGTACGTTCCTGAGAACACAGGACTGAGGAGAGAAGAATGCCAGCTCGCGATTGTTAAGGAGACCTGTGGTCCTCACACATGCGCTGCAGGTGGTGCCTTCTCAAACATGGGACTTAGAGGGATTATAAGTCGTTCTGCTGAGAACCGCTTGGCACCATCATTCTGGTTGCTCCTGCAGTCACTATTAGAACAAAACTTACTTGGCTTGCTCACATACAGAGGTATGGGGATGTGCTCCCTGGGCACCCGTTTTCTGTTCTTTCAAGCGAATATCCAGGCAATTTATAGGTAGACTCTTCGGTCCGCCTCAACCATGAACATTTTATGAAAACTAACAGATTAAGACATTCATAGGATCTGGTGGCTGAAAAGCAAAGTTATATGTGTCTCTGAGTTTTTTTCTTACTATAATCTGGCAAGTACCGTTCGGCAGCTCATGTCTATACTTCTGACCAGTTTTTGCATCCACGTGGTTTTGTGCATGCATGTTTTATCTTCTAGCTGGACACAATGGGGCTGTACTGTGTTTGAGGGAGGCTGTGACAAGTTCCTGTTGTGCGTTTGCAGAGACAACATAGTGTTTTTACAAACCACCATTGAAAGTTCTGCTTTGGCTTTAACCAAGAATTAAAAGACATGCATTGAATATTTGATGGAAATGCCTATGGCTCTCATGGTAATTGATTTAGAACCATTAATTAAGAAAGACTACTAGAGTGGATACAAACATATTAAACTTCTCGTCCCAACACACCGCAAGTAGTTTTAATTTCTTTTTTTTTTTTTAAAGATTTTATTTATTTATTTGACAGACAGAGATCACAAGTAGGCAGAGAGGCAGGCAGAGAGAGAGGGAGAAGCAGGCTCCCTGCCGAGCAGAGAGCCCAATGCGGGACTCGATCCCAGGACCCTGAGATTATGATCTGAGCTGAAGGCAGAGGCTTTAACCCACTGAGCCACCCAGGCGCCCCATAGATAAAAAAGCTATGCTAATCTCTATTTACGTGTGTAATATATAAAACTGGTTATTCACTGTATTTTGATTACTGTCAAGGTTACAGCCAAGGCTAACAAGGCAAAGCTGAAGGAGGCAGGACAGCATTATCCTGTCTAGTAAGTAAGACATTTGGATTTCATTGTCATTTATCGCCAAGAAGATCTGCAACCGATTGCTAGTACCAACTGAATTTTTCCCTCATCATTTCAACAATCAAAATTCATTTCCTCATATTTAATATATATTTCTAATCTCCAGAATAATTTTAAGTGTTTTTCTCAGCCTTTTCTAATGTTTTCATTTTATGTTTTAGCCATTTTTGTTAAGGTTTGTTTACTCTGCTCTTGACATCTCCCTCCGTCTGTATCTTCCTAGATTATAAATGAACTTTTCTACAATAATATCAGTCTTCATTTGTTATAATGGATGGCATTAAATCTAGAAAATAAACGTAGGTATTATTTCCATTATTTTGTGCGTAAGAAAACAAAAGCTAAAAAGGGGCTGCGTTGGTCCCATTCCTACGACCAGAAGATGGAAAAGTCAAGATTTTATTTTATTTCCCTGGTCAACTCCTTTGATATGACGTATCGTGAAAAATTAGCTATCCTTATGTGTAAAATTGACCATAAGGGTGATTTACATTTTCACCCACATTATAAAGGGAACGTTTTCCACCGAGTGCTAAACACAGCCCCTGTATTAGCCAGCATGGAGTCCGGGCTGAGTGCGTTGTGAGGCAACCGTCTTTTACACGTTCGTTCCTCCGTTTCCCTGGAGAGTTCAGAGTCTTCCTCTGAGACCTGCTGGCGACCGCACCCCAGCGCGTGGCACAGAGCGTGGCTACTGCAGATGCTGCCACGAAGTCACGGCCTCCTCACACCTGCGTGAGGAGGAGGACGAGGGAGCCCTGGCTGGTATCAGGAGGCCAGGCCATGCCTCTGCCCCAGCTGACGTGGGGCCAAAAAATAATAAAAATACAGTTGGCTAAATTCTGACGTGGAGAGGGAGGGTTTCCTCGGTGAGTCGCACAGTGTCGGGAAGCCTGCGTTGTCTCTCCGCGCTGCCGTATAACCTTAGGTTTGGAAGCAAAACATATTCTGTCAGAATCTTTCCTTACTAATACTGCTTGACACTGGCCGTATTCTGCAGTCTTAGTGACCATGATACAACCTTTGTCGAAGACCAAGAACTACTCCATTTCCCCCGCATTCTCTGTGAACCCTGTTAGGGAGGTGACAGAAGGTTCCATTGTGCGGCATTTTATGGGAAAATGCATCTTTCATGTAAAATTCCCCAAAGTGGCACTTTTACAGCAAGTCCTGGGTTGTGCCACGCAACCTTGCCCAGTGACAGGCACACGGGTCGCCCTCCACGGCTTCACCAAGCTGAGTGCGGTGGTAGGAGTCTCACGGACACGTCCGTGTGGATGCGGGAGGCCGACGGAGGTGGCGTACGTTGTGTGAGGTCTGCTGTGTCCAGAACGCTGGGACAGCGCGGGACGGCCACCAGGCGTGGGAAACCCGACAGCTGCTTTCCCAGATACTTTACTCAGTGACTCTGCCCCCAGCTTCTCATTTCCACGTGGGAGCTGCGGCTGGCTACTTTCTGGGCTTGTGAGCGTCCAGGAGGAGAGCTGCGGTGCCCAGCCTGGTGAACCGTAGGCGGTAGATAGATAGGAGTTCCTGCTGCTTCTTCTCGGCCCGCAAATCCCACAGTGCTTGAACCGTGACCAGTAAATCTATAAATAACAGAATCTCCACCAACATCGGAGGTTACACCAAGAAGCCTTCCCTTCTAGTATGAATGGAATAGAATCAGACAAGATACCGCAGAGTCGCCACAAAGGTGATCACTTCTGACTTTCAGGGAAATGACCGAATTAGCATAATTGTACGGCAGGTATTCCTGATGTCCTGTATTATAAAATACGATGTCTGTATCTATCATTTATTTATACATCTGTATAGAATTATTTTAAAGGAACATTTGGACCCACAATGAAGTAGAAGCTCATACATTTTACTTTTTATTTTTTTAAAGATTTTATTTATTTATCGGACCGAGAGAGTGAGAGATAACAACAGAGGGAACACAAGCAGAGAGAGTGGGGGAGGGAGAAGCAGGCGTCCCACTGACCAGGGAGCCCAGAGCAGGGCTTGATCCCAGGACCCCGAGATCATGACCTGAGCCAAAGGCAGATGCTTTATAAGCCACCCAGGTACCCCAAAGCTCATACATTTTAGATTGTCGCTGATTTTTTAAAAATCATGATTTTAATAGATATATATCTTTAAATTTATTAAAATCATGAGTATCTATCTACCTATAGATAGATAAATAGGTATCAATATAGATCTATCTCCATCTAGATATATCAGCATTATTACATTTATTACTTAAAATCATGACTCCTGGGGCGCCTCACTGCCTTCAGCTCAGGTCATGATCTTATGGGTCCTGGGAACGAGCCCTGCATTGGTCTGTCTCCTCAGTGGGGAGTCTGCTTCTCCCTCGGCCTTTCTCGCCTCTCCATTCATGCTTGCTCTCAGCCTCTCTCTCAAACAAATGAATAAAATGCTTAAAAAAATCACTAATCCATTGATATAAAATCAGGTGGCATGATTCACAATTTTGCAATTGGAGACTCTTCAAAAATTCCTTGGGCAGCCAGAATATTCCAAAGCAGTCAAAGTTCCTCTTTTCTTCAAAGATAAAGTTAATTTCTACTTTAAAAATTAAGTTAAAAATAGAAAATGACTGATGTTCTATAGTTTCATGACCATATTTTTATTCAAATAGATTCTGTCTTACGGTACCATTTAATTCTAGACTGAAGTGTGTCAGAATGACAAAAACTTGCTCCTACTTTGTCAGTAGAAAATTTCGTCTTTGATTCCTTTAGAATTCCCACCCCTACTTTTTTTTTTTTTTTTTTTTTTTTTTTTTTGCTAGATATCTATGTGCGTAATTTAGTTCTGTTGTGAAAAAGACAAGATTGATTACATTTTAGGTGATTGCTTCATTTCTATTAACAGATCTGTCATGGTTATAATTACTTATTATATCCTGAGAACGAGGGGCATAGACACAACCAAACACAGCACAGAAACTTTTGACCCATGCGGTGGGCATGTGAGTTTTGTAATTAAAGATACATCAACACATGGAGCCCAGTGAGCAACGAGGCTCCACTCTGCTCCTGGGCCATTAAAGTAGTGTATTTAAGGAATAGACAGAAAGTTCATATTTCCACATATAATTTTCTTATGACATCTCATAGAAAGTGTTATTATTATACACATTTTTGGGCAAACAAGGGTAGAAAGACTCAAGGAAACCACAAGCCATTTGGAAGTTTCATGCTCGCCAGCACGGGTCCTCTGTGGCTAGAAGCACACGAATCCGAAAACAACTGGGCTCTCATTTCTTCCTCTTCCATCCCTGGGAGGAGGCAGGCGGCAGCCGTGAGACCAAGTGAGGAAGACGAGTAGGAGCAAACAGCTTGGAGAGACAACTGAGACACTGAAGGTCGATGCACTCGCAGCGGTTGAGTGCAGAATATGTTTGGGTTTTTTAAAAATAATTATTTAATAATTAAGTAGATTCCAGTGAAATGGAAATAATGCAGGAGTATACAGATTAAAAGTGTAAGCTCCTCTTTATCCCAAATTCTATTTATTGACAACCGTGAAGACATTTCTTTGCTTATACACATACACAGACATGGAGGGGGATATTTTTAACCGTAGGTTGTATTACAGGATGTTGCACTCGATTGTTCAGGCCGCTCCAGAAGAAGACCTCAGACAAGTGGCTTAAGCCACAGGCATGTATTTTTTCATAGTTCTGGAAGTTGGAAATCCAAGACCAGGGTCCTGGCAATTGCTGGCTTCTGGGGAGGCCTTCTTCCCGGCTTGCACTTGCCTTGTCTTCACATAGCACAGAGTGACCTGGCCCTTCCTCTACCCCCATGACGTCATGGAAACCTAATTACCTCTCAAAGGCCCTACCTCCAAATGCCATCAAACTGGAGGTTAGGGCTTCAACGTAGGAATTCTGTACAGATACAAACATTCAACCCGAACCAGATGTGTATATTATTCCATCTCCTGTTTTTTAACTGAAACATGAAAATGCCATGTTTTAATGTATAATAGACCAACCTCTTCAAAAAATGGTCACTTAGTAATCCCTGGTGCAAATGTACCAATATTTAACTAAAATTGTCTCTGTTGACATGTAGATGAAGGTTGTATCGAGTTTCCTTCCATTGTTTCAGAACAGTGCAGTGGCTGCCCGTCCACCCATAGTCATGGGCCCTTCTTGGCGTGGGAGAGTTTCTTAAGGGCATTTTCTGGAAGTTGGATTGCTGAAACAGAAGTGTGTGCTCCAATTCTAGTTGTTATCAGTCGTTGGTGGACGTCCACCACCCACCAGTGCACAGTGCCACCAAGAATCTCTGAAGGACCGTTTCCCCGTAATTCAGCACACCGAGAAACATGCCCGCTTTATAATTGGGCCAGTTATGTGGGTGTGCAGTGCAGTATCCCTAATTTACTACTTTCCTGATTACTAATGGGGTAGAGTCAATCTGTCTGACCCAACACTTTTCTCCTATGTCTATTCCTATTCTTATGCTTTGCCTGTTTTTTTATTGGGCTCTGTTGTTCTGACTCTTTGGAACCGGTTTTTCTCTAGTTTAGATGAACCGAACCTATTACCTTTTGGGATTTCCCCCTCAAAAACACACACAACCTGGCCTGTTTCTAAATAAATATTTGGCATCGGTACATATTCTTTCAAAGAAACGTTATATTGTTCCTTGATGTTATGGACTGATTGTTCGTGTCCCCCTGAAATTCTTCTGCTGAAATCCTACGCCTTCCCCCCTCCCCACACCCGATGATGTTAGGAGGTATTAGGAGGCTTTGGGGAGGTGACAAGGTCATGAGAGCGGAGTGCTCACGAGTGGGATTCGTGCCTTTCTGAAGGTTACCCTGGAGAGACCCCTCACCCCCCTTGCCATGTGAAGACGGAGCGGGGAGACGGCCGCCTGCAGTCCCCACCTGAGCCCAGCCACACTGATAACCAGATCTCGACTTGCTGGCCTCCAGACCTGTCACACAGTGGGTGCTATTGTGTGATGGCAGCCCCAGAAGACCGAGTCACCTGACTACAAGAGGTCGGTGTCAGACACGAAGATGGTCTATGTGGAGCCGGCGTGTGTGAGGCCTTCAGGGTTTCAGCACACTTCTTCTCTAACGGGAAAATCCCTTCAAAAAACTAATCACTGCTGTCCTTTACGGCGACTGCTATCAGCTGTCCCGGTCACTGAGGATTAGAACCACTGTCAAGAGAGGTGGTCAGAGGGAGACAATTCATAACCCACCGAGGGCATCATTTATTGAAACTATCGCAACTCTGAAATTACAGCGCGCGACCCCTGCTGCTAGGTACCTTGTGGCAAACGGGCTCAGCTAGGGAGCTCCTTGCGTCGGTTCCCGGTGCTCTGAAAGGCGAGGAGGGACAGAGTTGTTCACAGGAGACCGTGGCATCGGAGGGAGGGTTCCTTCGGCAGCCAAGTGAGCTGTTTCCCACTGGAGACTTTGGGTCATCGAAGGGAAAGTGACAAGAGAAAGGAAACCCCACAGCAACCTCCAAGAGACGGATGGGATCTTCTGGAACCACCCCTGTGACAACCTGGATGAAAAATACTTGGCTCATTAGAAGGAGGTTCTGTCTGTTCTCATGTGCTTGGATTTGTGGCAAAAGAAACAAAAGTGTGTTGGTAGGAAGAGGGTAAAAAAAACCTTCGGATTTTACTCTAGTCGATGGCCAGCAATTTGCCAATTGTAAATAGAAAAATTTTAAGCTTCAGTGTGTTTTACTAAACACAGTCAGTAGATAAATAATACTATCTGCCTGATTCTTAGATTTCTTGAGAGAAACTATGCATGTTCCATGTCTAAAAGGAATTTGCATTCTGATTTCTGAAGGCTTATGTGTTTCTGGTAAATCGTGCCGTAAGTCCAGGTTTTTATGTCATATTCATTTTCCCAAAAATGTTTGCACCGATATGTACCCAATAAACCAATGTAAATATTGCATAAGCTAGCAAAAGTGGAATGTTCACACACTCTCTTCAGTTAGTTTTTAGTTGTGAGGATTCTATGTTTAAAGCATTACACGCAGGAGACGCTGTATCCGATTCCAGCTGCGGAGAAAGAGTCTCCGGTAGCTAGAGACACCGCCTGCTGGAGTTTTGAGTAGCAATTAAGTCTGCATATCACTCCCATGTCCTCCTCTGTGAAGCTGGTCTTCCTTGAGACTGTGGCCTTCTGGGCGGAGTCCCCTTGCACGGGGGCCTCTTTCCTGCTGAGTGAGACCCACCGCAATACGGGGGCAGACGTGAAACCAGTCTCTGGGACTCGGGGGCGCGGGCGTGGCAGGAAGCAGTCTCTAGCTGGAGATGCTTCGTCGTCTGGACGCGCTCTGTGTTCCTGGCGCCTCTCCGTTTAGAGGAGAGTGGAGGACCGCAGAGGCTAAGAAAGGAGCAAGTCTTCGCTCCTTATTAATATTGAACCAGCAAGCCCAGAATGTCTTCTTCGGAGATGGGTCCTTTGCCACATAGCTCCAACCTCATCATGGACGAGCCCTCTGGCCTTTGTGAGAGGCAAAATGGGCACTTCAGAGACTTTTGTAGACATTTATAAAAACCGTGGAGATGAGAAGCATCCTGCTGATGGAGCCCTTCCTGGCTCTTGATAATTAGACGATCAGTGAAGCCCCTGGCCATCCAGAATTCCCATTTCACAGTACTGTGGACCTACAGAACACCTCTTGTTTTATTTCAACACAGTCTCTCAGAGGAAACTGTGACTCTTTGCCTAGATTAAAGTAGTTTTTTTGTACACTTGAAGTCCAAAGTCTTGGTGTCGATGAAACAACCCAATAAAAATCCCATCTAAAACTCGAGACTTGAGTTTCCTCACATTGATTTGTAATGCTAAGCTTCTTTAAATGTATGAGTTGTCAATAAACTATGTTCAAGGTCAATTCTGGGTCATTTCCCCAAAACTAAATGCTTTCCTCATTCTTAAAATCTTTTGTTAAAGGAATTTCACCAATCTATACAAAACCCAAATCAATGAGTGCAAAAATGAGACAAAGCCAACAGTACCACCAGCAACCTTGAAATCCTCCTGTCTGCAATGATTCATTTGTACAAACCGAAGCAGAGCAAAGCAAGCATGTTTGAAAGGATCTCTGAAAGGTTTTACTTATGCCAGTCACAGTCATATGTTATGAAACTAGGGTTGGAAGGGGCACTGGATTCCCGCCAGTTGGCTCCAAGAGGCACAAGGCTTGGGGTGAACAAGTTATGGCATCTCCTAACAAGAGTCTGGGACGGGACCCTCTCTTAGAGCACCTGTAGCTTCTCCAGACATCACCTTCACAAGGGACAATGATACTGAGTCATTGATTGACCGAATATTTTTAGAAGTGCCACACATTGTCTTTTCAAAATATCTAAATAAATAAGTTGTCAGCCTTAAGAAAATAAATGCTTCTGATGGCTTTAAGTAAAATAACTTAGAAGCCCCCCAATATATATATATATATATATATTTATATTTATATATATATATATATATTTATATATATATACACATATATGTGTGTGTGTGTGTGTGTGTGTGTATTCCCCATCAAAGTGTCTGACCCTGGATTTATCAACCATGGCATGTTTGCGGCTGGGGAGAAAGGAAAATGAACCCAGTGAAACTGTCAGGCTGGAGCTGGCAGTCTCAGTCACGGGAGCATTTGAAGCTTGATCTCAGGGTTGTGAGTTCAAGCCCCATGTTGAGTGGAGAGATTATTTAAAAACAAAGTCTTAAAAAAGAAATGAAACCATTAGGCAATTTTTATTTCTGTAACTTGATGTGTAGATTTGATTATTAGGGAGAAAGAACAAAGCTATCATTTTCAAAGAATTTTCTGAATAGACAAATGTTTAAAAATTATTTTTTTATATAGTGGTAACAGTACAAGGAAATTGATTTATGGAACTATGTAAAATGGTTTAAAGCTAGACATGAATCAAAACCACTATCTTAAAAAAGTTGGAAGGCAAGGACAGAGGTTTGAAAAGTGAAGATTTCTTAGAGCACGTGTGAGAGAAGTCAGCCCACAGCAAAAGTGATCACGATGCAAGTCTCTAGAGTTCCGCTGACTCTTTAGGAGAAATGAGTTCTCCATAGAAAAAATGAAAAAGTATTTCTATCGGTAAATTAGAGGTAGAATCCACAAGACTTTTTTTTTTGGAAATGATAGTTAAAGCAACGAAAATGTGTTTAGTTGTTCTATTTTGTCTCTTCTCCATTAGTCTATTCTTAGTCACTGGATTCTGAATTTCATTCTTTGGCGAAGTGATCTGCAGAAGTTGTATATTTGCATATTTAAATCTTATATTCTTCCCAAATCCTTTTCCAACCCATCATCGTTGGCATCCTGGAGGGCACCTGTTCCCTGCGCTCCTCAGATAGCTCCGTGTTCCAGTACGGCCAGGATGCGTCCTGTCTCAGCCATTTCACTTCACACAGGCACAACCTGTTTAGTCCTGGTTGGTCTTTTCTATAGAGTCTTACTCCTAAAATTGTTTCCTTGATGAATTTTGTTTCTTTGTGATTTGTGATACGTATTCACTGGAAAGGGATTCTAACATGATAAAAATGAGGAGAACTTTCTCTACCCTGCCCCCGTCTTATGCCACTCTGCTTAAATAGTTCCATCACAGCCTGTTGGTTTAGTCCATCCCTCTGTGAACACAGGAGTCAACCTGCGTCATATAACACTTCAGAAGTCAGGGACAAAAGAACACTAAGACTTTTCACAGAGCCATATGCTGGGGAGTTTCTTCAATACTAACTGATAAAAATACCTGATAATGAGAAACAAACCTTACAAATTTGGTGACTATGACGTCTGGAGTATTTCTGCCTCCCAATGCCGAGGACTGATGTCCCCTGGTCGATGCTGTCATTGGCAATCCTGGGTGAACTTCGCCAATGACCACTGTCAACATTTTTACTCTCTCACGTGCACCATATATGAGACTGAAAATTGGAGTTGCGTATCTGGTGGGGCAGTACTAAACTCGCAGGCAGAGGATACTCTGCCCATTCCTGGAATGTTCTTTCCGGGGGGCCACCCCATGATGTGCCCCATAAAACTTTGAAACAACATTTCATTCATGAAAATGATAGCTTGGTCTGTGGAATTTATATAAAATGGTTTCAAATTATACATAAATGGGCAATTTCTAAAGGTGATGGAATTTCTTTAGTCACAATTTCTTACGATTTCAGGCTATTTCCATTAAAGTGACAAATCCTTACAAATAGGCTAGAGTTATGGGCCATTCAGACCCGGAGCACTGCTGGGTTTTCTGCACCACTTAAGGGCTTTCTGTTTTGGAATCCAGATATTCCAAAACTTAATTAGCTGTCTAGAAACGGAGTGGCAAAAGTTGCATACGCACACACTTCATTTCTTTTATGTGTTCACTACTTTACTGTTCTAAAGGGGAAAAACAGAATTTGGCAAAAACATGTCAAGCGACATTTACAAGAGCTCCGAAGAGACCCCGGGGCTGGATTCCTGAGCCGCTGCCTTGCTAGAGTTCTAAAGAGATGACTCATAAGATGATGATGAGCTGTGGGAAAACAGTCGGGGTTCAGAATGGATTATCGAATTAAGACCGTGTTCATAACAGCAATTACTTGCCACTAATTCAGATGCTTTTTCCAGGGAAGCCCTCCATGTTTCAGTGAAGGCTGCGGCCATCACTTTGTCAGACACTGTGAGACGGCCGGCGGTGGTTCTGGGTAAGAGCAAGCTAGGGAAATGGTGCATAACCCTAGAATCATCCACCCACACCTAATTCTCATAAACATGAATTCACAGATTTCCCAAAGATAATTTCGCAGCGTTTGAAGCAACCAGATGTACCACAATTGAATCTTTAGTTCATACTGGGGATTTTAAACGAGGCTGGCTTATTTCCTCTGGAGTCCCATGTTACTTAATAGGAAAGAGTGCGCTTGATGTATCACCCGGGAGGGGGAGGGGACTCGCCCCTCCCCCACCTCAGTTCCCTTTCTTCCCACTTTTCTCCACTGTCTCCCCTGATTCCCCTGATCATTGCGGCTTGCGCTGTGATTTGCAGTCCCTAGTGTGCAGACGTCTGATGAGAAGGCTATTCTTTGAGCATCTAGGAAGACGAGTGAGTAATTTTATTTCCATTTGAGGACGTGTGCGCCCGGTCTCCTTCTAATAAGCTATTATCAGATCGCAGGTCCTTTATAAGCAGCAGGTGGCGGAGAGCGCGTGTGGTCACATGTCGCAGCCCGGCGCCCGTTCCCTTCCTTGGCAGCATCTGACACAGCGTGTTTGCTGCGACATGTGCCTGTCCTGTCGGACATGGGTGCTGGGTGGCGACGTCAGATGAGCTGTCGGTGGGTGGGTGCCCGCTGTCCGTGCGGCTGCAGTCTTGGCTGCCCCCGGCTGCGCATGAAATAGTCGCTTGTGATTAGCAGTCAGCAGGTGCTGCTTTGTCGTTGAAGCGTCAGTCCGGGTTTTGATCAGCTGTGCACACCGGGAACTTCGAGGTGTGCGAGGTACCCGTGTCACTTGTAATCATTATCCGGTGCTTTAAACACAACCTTAACAACAAAGGTTTGCATCAAGGCGTTTTCAGATGCATGGGGAGTGATTTTCATACCGAGAGGACGTTCTCCTCTGCAGGTTGTTTGCGAGGGAGTTTTACTCTTGAGTGGAAGCCCTCCGGGTCGTAGGAGGGTGTGCTGCGAGCAGGGCGTCCTGTGGAAAGCTTTGAGCCAGCCAGAATCGGGTTCCTCCCGGGCACCGGGTGGTTGCAGCTGCGGAACAGGGCCGAGGCGCTTGCTGTCCTCGCGGCCTGTCCTCCCCGCGCGCAGAGCAGGGGAGCGCACCTGAGCTCGCAGACTGCGTGTGAGATCGCCTCCTCCAGGGATGAACAGGTGACGTGATGGTCCTGACAGCTCTCCCGCCAAGCCAGGCTCCGCAGCTGAATCTCTGAACTAGAACTTTCCATGGAACACAGGCAGGCACAGCCCCTTTAGGCTTTCCCCATTGTTTTTATGTTTGTTTTTAAATATTCATGCGTGTGTGGACGGTCGGAATAGAGGGCAGCCCTTCTGAGCTCTGACTTGGGTGCCTCTTGGTTTAGAACAGTCTTCATGCTGCAGAGCATACTCTGAGTGAGAAGCACGCTTTGGTCCTCCTAAGACACAGAGAGTTGCTGTTGATTTTGACCTGGGTTAGCCTAGGCTTGGTAGCCTGAGAGGTAACCCCACTTGTCAGATGGGAACCCACCTTCCACCTCCTGTATCAGTCCTTCTAGGGGCTCCCCGTTCTCCTGGAGCACGGGCCACCTTCTCTACACGGTACCTGGGCTTCCTGAGCGCTTATTCCTTTCTCTCTCTCTAATCCCCCTAGAAAACAAGCTTCCTAAAGTCAGCCACCTCCCTCGCACAGAGTCAGACTCAAGAAGAGTTTACTGAATGAGTGAACACATAAATAATGAATTCAATACCCATGCTCTTTCCCCAAAATGTTTTTCTATAAATCAGTTTTAGACACCATCTTAAAGTACATATAAACTCTGATAAGAATGCATTCCAGAAGTGTACAGGGTTAATTTAAGTCACACAAGCAAAGGAGTGAAATAAAAATTAAAATTCTAACTGTATAATTAAATGTGGTTCGCAATGGTCACAGAGGTTTCCCCTTGACATTAATATGAGCTGTTTCTGCCTTTGCCGTGTAGTGCAGGATACATATCTGAGCCACCACGATGGCCACGTGATTTTCCGTCCGCATTATTGGCGATTGTGTACTGTATCCAGGGAGCTAAGAGCACATTAAAACGTACTTGCTGTCTTTGCTTTAAACGCCGTTGCCATCCTGAGTTGAAATTGGACCCTTAGCATTTCTATAATGTTGTTTTTAATTGAATTGCCTCCCTTTTTTCCATGTGAAAGTGTTCTATTATGATAGAATTGGCAGGATCACAGCAGCTATGAGAAAACATGTTTAAACTACTGTTCTATAATTCTCACTCACTGTGGGACGGATCTTAATGGAGGCAAAAGGGAAAAAAGTAACTAAACATGGAAGGCCAAGCACTCCTAGGCTTTGATCGAAAGGCAACATTGAAAGACGCTCTTTGTAAATGTCACCTGACAGTCCACAGTGTCCAGGAGCCCAGAGCCCGACTGTGCTGTCGCCTGGCCGAGGAGCTGTTGACCTAGTTCCTCGCGGGACGGGGCTGCCTCTCGCGCGAAGCCAGCGCGCCGGGCTGCCCGTTCACGGCTCTTCTGCTCAGCTCTTTCCAAGCATGACCCCCCAGCCTTATCCCGGCACTCTGGTTCAGAATGTCCTCACACAATTATTTGGTTCATTCGTATATTAACGGTTCAACAGAAAGGGGCTGCTTTGAAAAGCGGGGAATTGGAAGGTGTGAGAGAGGATCTCAACCCATGACAGCAAAGGGAGTCAGACAGAACGGAAGAGTTCGCCCTATGTGTCGTCATATGTGTGGGTGCGCCTGCACACGTGTGTGCATGCGGGTACTGTAGCTGCCCTGCCTGGGACTTGGTTTGCATGTCCAGACCAAAGGGAGAGGAAAAACTTTCCTATTCACTTAATTGTGGTCATTGAAGAGAGCAATGCAGGTATCACAAACTGGCCCCAAAATGGCTTAGAGGACGGTGTGGTGGGAACTATCCTGGGGATTTTGTGGCTGGGGATGGGGTCCTGAGAGGGTTCCCCTGGACAGGTGGGGGCTTGTATGGTCTGACTCTTCCCACCAATGGAGCGAGCTTTCAGGATTTCTTACTGGTTTGTGAGGATGTAGGGCAGAAGGTAAAGGGTAAAGAGGAATGGAGACCGTTGGAAGCAGTCAGCAGTTAAATAAGCAGGAAGCAGTCAGCAGTTAAATAAGCAGGAAGCAGTCAGCAGTTAAATAAGCAGTCAGCAGTCAGCAGTTAAATAAGCAGTCAGCAGTTAAATAAGCAGGAAGCAGTCAGCAGTTAAATAAGCAGGAAGCAGTCAGCAGTTAAATAAGCAGGAAGCAGTCAGCAGTTAAATAAGCAGGAAGCAGTCAGCAGTTAAATAAGCAGGAAGCAGTCAGTAGTCAGCAGTTAAATGTCAAAACTGGTGTGTGTGTGTGTGTGTGTGTGTAACACAACCATGTGCACTCTAGTGTAATAGGCAATTCATCTAAAGAAACAGATATCTGTGAACATCAACTCTCAAATGTGCTTAGAACCCAGAGGGGAGGATGGATGTACTAAATCAGCATCATCACGGGTTTAGAGTACACACCGTCATCAGCGATGACACCAGAGAAGGCACTAAATATCAAATAAAATCATTAGTCATAACTTCTCCCTGATCAATCCTAGCTGTGTGGGTCAGGCCAATTTTTACAAAAGAGGTGACTTGTCAGTTCCTGTGCTTCGAACGACAAGAGGGATGCCTTCGTGAAAGATTGAGGAAAGGAACAGGCTGGGTTCAGGAGCTGGCAAGGCAAGTGCCCAGAGCACAGAGGGGACCAGGAGCTGGGAGTTCCACGCAGGCTGCAGCAGAGCGGGGCATGGAGGCCGAGGCACCAAAGCGGTCTGGGGTTGGGAAAATGGAGAGCACGGGCTTCCATCATGGAAGATCCTGCCGGGGACGGAGGTCACGTTATGAAGAGGTGACCGTGCTCTTGTTCCTCTCGGTCACTCTCTTGCATAGCAAGTGACCCGCAGCAGCATGTTGGTGTTGCTTGTTTTATTGTTCTGCCCGGATTAGGAGACTCCTATCGTGAGAGTCCACCAAACATTCACTCCAGTTTCTGATCGTGTTGCAAGAATTTGAAGTATCACATGTCTAGTGAAATTGAAAGGTTTAGATGATATGAAATATCTAATACATGGAACAAAGAATAAGTATGTCCGATATATCAAGTTCTTAAAGATGTGATAACTTTTTACATTTATAATAGTTAACCTTTTAAAATTTTGTTGGATATGATTGGCATGTAAGAAGCTGTACATAGTCCTCCTCGTACACAACTCGATGAATTTGGGATAAGTAGACATCTGTGCAACCATCTCCACCATCAAATGGTGGTCATGTCCATCACCAATACGCCCCTCATCACATAGAACATGTCCATCATCTCCAAAGGTTTCTCTCTCTCTCTCTCTCTTAAATTATCATGCAGAAGGTGTTAGAACACTTTTTATAGGGGAAGAAGGTAAAATGTAGAAGTAAAGAATTTGGCTAACAGTAATGGGAGAGCTCAGTTTGAAACCAAGTGTGCACCGCTTTGGAGACTATAGATACTCGATATATATTTAATTTTTTAAAAATTTGTAAACATTGATGGGGCGCCTGGGTGGCTCAGTGGGTTAAGCCGCTGCCTTCGGCTCAGGTCATGATCTCAGCGTCCTGGGATCGAGTCCCACATCAGGCTTTCTGCTCAGCAGGGAGCCTGCTTCCCTCTCTCTCTCTCTGCCTGCCTCTCCATCTACTTGTGATTTCTCTCTGTCAAATAAATAAATAAAATTTAAAAAAAAAAAAAAAATTTGTAAACATTGCTTTTAGTGGTTCTGTGCAGCTCTAACTCCACAGTTGCTACAAAATGTTTGTTACCTGGTGGTCAGATAAGGAAGCCACTGTCCTAGCTGTTTTTGGAACTCAAACCCCAAGGGCATGAACTCATGATACAACTTTCTAACCAGCTGGGCCAACTGACAACGCCAAACAATAGAAAGTTTAGAATATGAATATTTTATTTGCTGGCTGTTCATCTGTTAAAGTTGTCAGGGAATTTGTCGTTTATTTTTAAACTAAGTCAGTAACCGGGCAGTCAGCGTTTTGTTGTAACCTTCAAAATACCGAGTTGAGGACACTGAGTCTTGAGCTAAATTCCTTCTTTTTAAAAAAATTTTGTTTATTTATTTGACAGAGAGAGAGAGATCACAGGGGGCAGAGAGGCAGGCAGAGAGAGAGGGGGAAGCAGGCTCCCCGCTGAGCAGAGAGCCCGATGCGGGACTCGATCCCAGGACCCTGAGATCATGACCCGAGCCGAAGGCAGAGGCTTTAACCCACTGAGCCACCAGGCATCGCAGGCTAAATTCATTCTTGATATCAGTTAGAATATCAAGGAACGAAGAGTGTCGATGATGGGAGAATTGGCCTTTGTGGCTATTATGGACTTGTTAGAGTTAAGAAGATCTCTTTCAGGGTGCCTGGGTGTCTCAGTCAGTTAAGCATCTGATTTTTTATTTTGGTGTCGGTCGTGAACTAAGAGTCCTGGGGCGGAGTCCCTCTTCAGCCCCGTGCGCAGCAGGGGGTCTGCTTGGGAGTCTCTCCACCCCCCAGCACCCCCACACGTGCTCTCTCCAGCTCTCTCTAAAATAAGCAAATAAAATCTTTAAAGAGAAACAAAAGAACATTTGTTTCACAGTATCTTATCTAAGATATTTTGGTGCATTTTTAGAAGAACATCGTTAGTCCTGAATATTGGATTACTTAAATTTGGGAGAGGCCAGGAGTGAGAGGCATTTATGCGGATATGAGTTAAGTTGGGTTGACGTCTCTCAGGCTTCAGTCTGACCCCCTCAAGATAAGCTGACATCTCGCCGGGCATAAGCCTCCCGGCTGTCACTGTGTTTTCAAAGAATCCTGCCCCTCAACTGACAGATTTCATATCTGCCTGAAATTGACCAAGGACTTCCTTAAATGTATTATGACAGAATCAGGAAGGATATTTTCCATAGGGATGAACCTCAAGAAATTACCAACGTCAGGTTTTTGTGGTAGGAAAAAAAAAAAAAGAAATGTATATATGTACATATCTTTAAAATGAATAGAAAAAGCTGGTTATGATCTTGCTAATCTTCCTTATAATATGTAAATTATAGCATAGCTAAAAATAAAAGAACACAGAAGGTCAAACAGCATTGGTCCTAAATTCAAAAAGAGAAACAAATCATTTAATACAGAAAAAGAAAATCAAGAAACCATTTATGTGATCTGAGTGGGGTTTTTTTTGGTTTGTTTTTGTTTTTTTCCCCCCCAAGAGCATTCATCTAGGAGGAAAAAAACAACACGGGTGGAATTTTCTGAGATCAGAGGGCTCACTTAGAAATTTTGCATAATCTGAAAACAGTAATCATGAAGAGAGTGCCAGGGAGACTCGTGGCGAAGGTCGATGCCCAGTTCCCACGAGGATGAGATTCAAGAGTGCGCCTGGCCATGGGAAAACCACTAATAGTGGGTTCACTAAGAAAGGGCTGTGTATTATTAGGGAAGATAGTGGCTCTTGACAAGATAATGGGTCATAGCAATTGGGATGTTCAGATTTAGTTCCAAAGATGTTCAGGATAAGTAATTCTTCATCCACTTTGGCTTTCTCCTGTGGGATGGGGTTTGGTAACTTTGTCACTAGGTTCTTGTCACTATCAAATATTCAGAATCCCATTGAGGAAGATATTTTAAAAATTTAAATTCAGTTAATTAACATAATGTATTATTGGTTTCAGAGGTTCAGGTCTGTGATTCATCAGTTTTATGTAACTTCCAGTGCTTGTTAGAACACACACCCTCGCCAGTGTCCGTCACCCAGTTACCCCATCTCCCCACCCTAGCAACCCTGCTAAGAGTGTCTTATGGTTTGTCTCCCTCTCTGGTTTCATCTTGTTGCCTTTTTCCCCCCTCTTTTCCCCTATGATTCTGTTTTGTTTCTTAAATTCCACATATCAGTGAGATCATATGATAATTGCCTTTCTCTGATTAACTTACTCCATTTAGCATAATGCCTTCTAGTTTCATCCACATCGTTGCAAATGGCAAGATTTCGTTTCTTTTGATGGCTGCATAGTATTCCATCGTATCTATATACCACACCTTCTTTAGCCATTCATCTCTTGATCGACATCTAAGATCGTTCCATAGTTTGGCTATTGTGGACATTGCTGCTATAAACATTCGGGTGCATGTGCCCCTTCGGATCACTACATTTGTATCTTTGGGGAAGATACCCAGTCGTGAGATTGCTGGGTCGTAGGGTAGAGCTCTATTTTCAACTTTCTGAGGAACCTCCATGCTGTTTTCCAGAGTGGCTGCACCAGCTTGCAGTCCCACCAACAGTGTAGGAGGTTCCCCTTTCTCCACATCCTCGCCAGCATCTGTCATTTCCTGACTTGTTGATTTTAGCCATTCTGACTGGGGTGAGGTGGTATCTCATTGTGGTTTTGATTTGTGTTTCCCTGATGCTGAGTGATATGGAGCACTTTTTCATGTGTCTGTTGGCCATCTGCATGTCTTCTTTGCAGAAATGTCTGTTCATGTCCTCTGCCCATTTCTTGATTGGATTATTTGTTCTTTGGGTTGAGGAAGACTTTATCTATCTCTCTACTTATTATTTAGAAAGTCTTTTTTTTTTAAGATTTTAATTTATTTATTTGAGAGAGGGAGAGAGAGAGAGCATGAGAAGGGGGAGGGTCAGAGGGAGAAGCAGACATCCTGCGAAGCAGGGAGCCCGATGCGGGACTCGGTCCCGACTCCAGGATCATGACCTGAGCCAAAGGCAGTCGCTTAACCAACTGAGCCATCAGGGCACCCCTAGAAAGTCTTTTTAAATTATCTAAAGTGTTATTAAATGTCTTCCTGTCTACTAGGCTGGAGCATTTTAAAACATACTTTTAAAAATTAAGGAACTCTCTACTTATCCATTTATTGGTGTATTTGTTTCCTAGCCTGTGTGTTTTGTGCCATAGACCAAGAAGGACTGCAGACTGGTGACCTTTGCCTCTAGCAGTGTCCCCGCAGAGGCAAGATGATGTGTTGGGGGCAGAAGAGTGTTCCCAGCTGATGGACCCCAGCAGAACCGTGTGCTGGGGAAGCCGGCCAACTGCAGCGTGGGTTAAATCTACCTGGTTTGGCTTCCCTCCCTTCCCAGAGCAAAGAAGTCTCCTTACCCTGGAAGTTTAGGGGAATATCAAGGAGATGAACTGGGTAATATTACAATGAAAGAATAGTAAAAAAATAAATAAATAAATAAAAATAAAAATAGAAAGAGAGTACACACATATAGGTAGGCACACAGATGTATAGACTGATTCATAGAAAGGGCATGGGGTGGTTCTTATGTTAACCATCAAGTCCTTTAAAATAAAGGACTGAATGATGAATAAATAACAGCCAGGGGAGGGGTTTGGTCCTTGCCTCAGCTCAGCACTCAGCCCCTCTCTTGCTTTGCCAGCATCTGCGTCATTCTGCAATTATCAACGTTCCTAGGGACCAGATTACTTTCTAGATAATCTGAAGTTCAGAGTTCAGTATCGTGCGGGTAGAATCAGTGCAGAGAGAGCTCTGAGCTCTTCGTATTTCTATCTTCACATATACTAGTTTTTCTTCCAAAGGCACTGACTTTCTGATCTCAGAGGAAGATTTCTAAATTCTTTTTAAAACTCGGAGACTCTTGCTCTTACAGCTTATCTTTGTTGCCACCTCCGTTTTGGCAGCAAGCCCTGAATGTAAGACGTGAAGAATCGTTTGTGCAGTGCCCTCCATCTACACAGGTGAGCAACGTGGCCGTTGTTTGTAAAAAAAAACAAAAAAACAAAAAAACAAAACAGTAGTCCAGTCCGGCAGGGGCAAGCATTGTTTTTCCCTTGTGAGGATCACGATTGTCTTGACCACCATCATCACCCCTGAAACTATATTTTGAACTTTTACTATCTGCCAGAATATACTAATCCCTTCTTTTTAATACTTTATTTGAGAGAGAGAGAGAGAGCCTGAGCACAAGCTTGGGGAGGGGCCAAAGGTAAGAAACAAGCAGACTCTCAACTGGGCAGGGAGCCCGACCTGGGGCTCGACTGCAGGACCCTGGGATCATGACGTGAGCTGAGAGCAGATGCTCAACTGACTGAGCCCCCCAGGTGCCCCTACTAATATCTTTATACAATCTTAGTTTGATCCCTGAACTATTCCTTGGGATCAACATTTTCTGAAGACTTATTTATCTATTTAAGAGAGAGAGAGGTTGAGAGAGAGAGTAGGGGTGGGGCAGAGCGAGAAGGAGAGAATCCTTAGCAGACTCCACGCTGAGCTCGAGCCTGTCATGAAGTTCTGTCTTATGACTCTGAGATCATGACTTGAGCCAAGATCAAGAGTCAGATGCTCAACCGACTGAGCGTCCCAGGCGCCCTGGGATCAACGTTTCTAATACATTTTGCAGCTGATGAGTCAGGTCCCGTGGTAGATGGCCGGGTGAGAGGAAGGTGGAGGCCGTGAAGCGCAGGAGGACGATCCTAAAATAGAGACGGTCAGTAGCTTCCTTTCCGTAAACGTTGCCTTTGGTAAAAGAGACTGAGAAGATGCCGAGGCATATGGGAGCGGGTTTGCCGCAGGCCGCCGCGCTCCACGGGCGTACTAGGCACTGCGCGCCACCTCCTTTAGCCCTCACCGTGTACCGGGTGGCGTTCGTCTGCCTTCTGTCACACAGAGGAGAACCGAGGTCGGGGTGAGGAATGCAGTTTGTTCAGCATCAGAAAGAGAGCATGTGGAAGAGTCTGGATTAACCTAGATCTCTCTGAGTCTAAAGTACTTCCTCGCTCAATTGCAAAATTTTTTTTTAAGAAAAAGAGGTTTTATTGATAATGTTGGTCATGGTCCTCAAAATGGACCTGATTTCTACTTTCATCTTATCTTATTTTTTTTATTGTAGTAAAAAGACTTAACATGAGATGTGTCCACGTAACAGATTTTCAGGTGTGCAACACAGTATCACTCACTGGGATACAATATTGCAGGAACCTTGAGGACATGACTCAAGGTGCAAGGAGCAGGGACAGGACAGCCAGCACAACGGACAAGCAGAACCTGGACAGACAGAGAAGGATGTTGTACGAGGGTGAGCTGTGGGCACAGCAGGACTGGGATCCTCACAGGAGTACCACGACGAGGGGCAGCCTGAGGGAGTAACCGGAAAGACGTTCTTCTGGGGAGTAGAGAGAGCAAATAAAGTCTGGGAAGGAAATAAGAGAAGGATTTTTCTTGCCATTGTTTTTGTTTGCTTGCTTGCTTTTTAAATGAGCAGATTGCAGTGGTTGATGCAAAACCCAGGGGAGTATTTAAAAAAGTATTTGAGGACGACTTTGGAGAAAGACTGAATGAATTGATTGTTTGATGATTGACTAATATTCCATATCTTATTCCAAACTGTTAACACAGACGTTCTTAGTGCCACAAAGTATAGGGAACGGCTCTGGGGGCCGCTGACAGCGTAGTAAGAGCCCGGAAGAAGGGCAGGTGTGGTGGTTGAGAAACGGGTGGTCACAGGCGACACTCCGGAAAGCAGCCCCAGGTAAGTAGGACTTGAAGCTAGATCGCTGGTTTCAGGAGTGACCAGGTGTTCAAGGAGGGAAGGAGGGAGTTTAGTCCCTTCATGTGATTTGGTAGGGATTCTAAGGAGAGGACGGAAAACAACAGAAGGGTCAGAAACACAAAGAGGAAAAGATGAATTTGAGATTGTGTGTGTGTATTGTTTTGGTTTGGTTTGGTTTTTGGCTTACATGTTTAGTTAGTTAGTTAGTTAGTTAGTTAGTTAGTTAGTGATTCCGTAGTGAGAGAGAGAGAGTGAGATCCCACGAGTGTGCATGATTGGGGTGAGGGGCAGAGGAAAAGGGAGAGGGGAAGCGAATGCCTCCCCGAGCACAGAGCCCAAGGCAGGGCTAGATATTAGGACCCTGGGGTCATGACATAAGCCCAAACCAGGAGTTGGCAGCTCAGTGGACTGAGCCATCCAGGGACTCCTGTGGTTTTGTTCTTGTTTTATTTTGTTTGTTTTGTTTTAGATGACTAAGATATGTAGATTTGAGGGCAGAAAGAAAAGAACAGTATCAGGGACTATAAAAAAAGAATAAAAGAAAAGCAAACTTAATGAAATAATGTCTAGGGTAAACAAGAAGGGAGCTGTTGCGTACATCCTTATCTTTCTTGTGCTGATCGGTCCACGAAGATTGCCTTGGGTCAGCTGGGACTCTTTCCTTGACATGGATGCACAGATTTGAGGTCTCTCCCAGGAAATATTCTATAGATCCTTAAATCAATGTTACTCATTCCCCGTTTTATACCAGGACACACTTCAACTTTTGAACTTATTGTAATAATAAGTTACAATAATAACTTATTGTAATAATCTATCTCCTCTATCAGATGTGCTGCTCTTTGATACCCACACCCATATTTTGTTTATCTTTGCATCTCTAACTCTCACCGCAGGTTTGGATGCAGACCATGTACTCCTTAATACTTCATAGAACTCATCAGCATCCTCATTTCTTTGAAAACCGTAAACTAGTTTTAACTTCATTTCTTTGTTAGGTTTTAGCCCCTACTACAAGTTCTACCCCATAGTTGCTTCTCAGATTCTTAGATGTTTATAAATGAATGGATGGAGGTACTGACAAAACAACCTTGGAAATGAAAAGAGACCTTTTCCCATGACAATCCCTCCCTATTAGGGATGATTGCAGTGGTAATGCTGCCTGAGAAACAGAGACCATGAACAGTGGACGTTACTGAACGGACAGGATTTAGGAGAATAACTACAGTGAGGAAAACTGACAACCACCATCCGGGAGACTGGGCACGCTGCTTCCTTCCCTTCTGAGCGTTTTTTATAAAGGATGTTAAGTTTCCAACCTTTAAGTCCCAATCCAGTCATTCCTGGGTCTGCTTTCTCAGGTCTTGGTGGGTAACTTCCTAACTGACCAGCTGTCCTAAAAATCAGGCACAGAAACTAGACAGTTTTCAAAGTGTAAGAGTATACAATGCATGTTGACCATTTCATCGTATAGGACCCTGATTAAATGATACACCAATTTAAGAGAAATTAAATCTTGTAGAAAAAGGAGGTAAGATGAAGAGTATTGTGAGATACGCTCTTTCTTGGAAGGATTTCTTATGAAGGGCTTTGTTCAGAATTTCTTTTGTTTTGTTCTGAAATGCCATTACATCTGAAACACATTGTATTTATTTTAATATAATTAGATTCTATTCAAAGTATGTGTATGGAATTGTGTTGAAATTAGCTTCATTCTGAAGCTGTAAAACATATTATTCCAATTTTTGAGGGTTTTATGTAAAATCTGATTAGTGAAAGAGAATCCTAATTCTGCCTTTGTTATTGAGATCTCTTATTTAACAACAACTTTCAGTGGGCATTATGTGTGGTTGGACAGAAATTACACAGCCAAGAGGAATCTTTGCTCTATGGAGCTCAGCTCCATCTGATTGACAAGTTGTCAAGTAAAAAAACATCTCATGTTTGGACAGCAATTACACTTAACCTTCAAATTATGCTACTTCCTTTCAAACTTTCATTGATGCTGTCATGACAGGGACAAAGTTACCATTGTAATAATAGCACATTGTTTGTACAAAACAATAAATCGGGCAGATGTGGTTTGACCACAAGATTTTTAGTCACGCTGAAGATAATGTCTGTACTTACCAGAATTGATAGTTACATAATTAAAAAAAAATCGATTCTTAATCTTCTATTAAATATGGTTGCTTCCTCCTAAAAGCAAAAATGTATGTTGTACAGAAAATATTTTTAAAAATGTTTGGTACTTGACTCCTGTGTTCAGGATTAGCTACTCCCTAAAATAAGTTTGTCTGTCCGGGCATTACTAGAATCATATTACACTGAATAGTTTTCTAATTGACTGTGTCTTTGATTTCCATTTGATTCCCCCAGGAGCCATAATTATGATGAAGGGAATTTAAACCTTTCTTAACCAGCATGAATGAATACTAGTACTTCTGATAAGGAGTTCGCTATCTAGCATTCAGCTGTACATCTCTTCACGGGTGCTGTGTTTGCTTCTTGTAGCCACAGGGAGACGCGAGGTACAATCCTGTCTCATTACCTGCATGAGCCCACTGAGGCCAGTACTGATAAACGCTCAGTGTCCACCGATTTTAGAATAGCTCACACTGTCACCCTCCTCTCTGATTCCACGTTCTGTGCACTACAAAAGAGAAAAACAAATGTTTAATGTGCTAACATTTTCTTACCACAGTGGATTCATTCAATCGGGCTTTATTTAGTGAGCATGTACTATGTGCTGAGATACGGTGAGGAAGGGAGTGCAGGGCTCACCGAGGGGAAGTATAGCTGCTTTCTTCTTCTTTTTCTTCTTCTTCTTCTTTTCTTTCTTTTTTTTTTTTTACATATTTAATAGATATTGTTTTTGCTTTTATTACCAATTTTAAGTTGGCAGTAAAATAGGAAGATACAGAGACTTCCTATACCCCCCGCCCTAACATGTGCTCAGCCTCTGCCCCATCAATACCCCCATCGACTGACACATCTGCTACCATCAGTGAACACTGCCATCACCCGAAGTTTATGCTTTACATCAGGGTCACTCTTGGTGCTGTACATTCTACAGGTTTGGAACACGAATAATCACATTTGTCTATCACTATATTATTGTACAGAGTATTTTCATTACTAAAAAAAGGCTCCTGTGCTCTGCCTAGTCACCATCCCCCGTTCTCTTTCGGTTTTTTTGTCTCCACCACTTTTCCTTTCCCAGAAGGTCATAGAGTTGGGACCATACTGTATGCAGCCTTTCACAATGGCTTCTTTCTCCTAGTTGCATGCACTAAAGATTTTTCCAGGTATTTTCATGCCATGAGACTCCTTCCTCCCAGCACCGAGTAATGTCCCTTTGTCCCGATGTGCTACAGCTTATTCATTGGCCCACCTGCTAAAGGGCATCATAGTTGCTTCCAAATTTGGACAATAATGGATAAAGCTGCTATAAACATCCATGGGTAGGTTTCGTGTGGACAAGTTTTTAAGTCCATTGAGTAAATACCAAAGAGTGTAATTGCTGTCAGGCTGACTACTTTATGGTAATTAGTGAGCACAAATTTATGAATGATGCAATTATGATTAATTCACTCAATTAATTAAGAAGAAGCAGGGAGATTGAAAAAGAACTGCCGGATATTTCATCACTGCCCATCCCTTTGACAGATGCTTTGGCTCACGCATCTGAAGTATTTTCAGTTGAGGCTTTTCCTCTGCAATTATTGATACACTTGAGATCACTGAAAACTTTCAGAGCTACAGGGTGACATTGGTAGAATTATTTACCTGAGACACAGGCTGTCATTAAATAGGTCAAAGATAACAGTCACCAGGTAACACTGATATGGGGCAGGAGGCAAGAGCTTACAATGGGCATGATAATCTCTTCAGCAAAAGGGTGTTGGCGAAACCAGACAGCTACATGTGAAAGAATGAAACTGGACCACTTTCTTACAATGCACACAAAAACAGACTCAAGGTGGATTCAATACCTCAAGGTGAGACCCAAAACCATAAAAATCCCGGAAGACAGCACGGGCAGCAATTTCTTTGACATTAGCTGTGGCAACATTTTTCGAGCTATGTCTCCTCGGGCAAAGGAAACGAAACGAAAGCAAAGATAAATTATTTGGACTTCACCAAAATAAAAACTTCCACACAGTGAAGGAGACCTTCAGCAAAATTATGATGCAACCTACAGAATGAAAGAATATATTTGTAAATCGTATATCCGATAAGGGGTTAATTTCCAAAATATATAAAGCGCTTGTACAACCCAATACCGAAACAGCAGACACACAAAATCCCACTAATAACTCCATTAGAAAATGGGCAGAGGACTTGAATAGACATTTTCCCAAAGACATACGGATGGCTGGTAGACACAGGAAAAGATGCTCAACATCACTCTTCATCAGGAAAATGCGAATGAAAACCATAATAAAATATCACCTCATAACCATCAAAATGGTTACCATAAAAAAGAGAAGCAATTACATGTATTTGTGAGGATATGGAGAAAAAGGAACCTTTGTTGACTGTCTTTCGGAATATAAATTGGTGTAGCCACTGTGGAAACAGTATGGAGATTCCTCAAAAAATTAAAAATAGAAACATATGGTGCAGTAGTTTCACTACTAGGTCTTTACACAAGGAAAACAAAAACACTAATTTGAAAAGATATATGCATCCCTATGTGTATTGAAGCATTATGTACAATAAGCAAAATGTGGTTTGCAACTGAAGCATCTGTTCATGGATGAATGGATAAAGAAGCTGTGGTTAAACACACTGGAATATTACTCAGCCATGAAAAAGAAGGGTGACTTGTCATTTGCAACAACCTGGGTGGGGGTAGAGAGTTTCATGCTAAGTGAAATAAGTTAGACTGAGAAAGACAAATACCGTGATTTCACTTCTGTATGGAATCTAAAAACAGCAGCAGCAGCAAATGAACAAACTAACAAAAAGCAGAACCGGATGTAAAAATATGGAGAACAAGCGGATCTTTGCCAGCGGGGAAGTGGGTGGGTGGGTGGGTGGGCAAAATGCGTGAACAGAAGTGGGAGATTTATAAAAGAGGGAGAGAGTCAACGTGTCCAAGAGACCGGTCACAAGGTACTCTTCGAATCCAACCCAAACCGCCTTTTAAGCGAGGGACACCCCATTCCATATATTCTCCACTTCCTCCGGAGCTCAAGTGTGGAACAGTAAGGGGCTGTTTTTTCAGGAATTCATTGGTTCATGTGCTTAACTACATAAATGTCTTAGGAAAGGCTTTTTAAGGATGTGTCATTTTGTCGGGTCATAATGTAACCATGACAAAAGTTACTGTTTAATGAAATCCATGTCCACCCCTAAAGACAGGATTTTAAAATTCCGGATTTGTTTTAATCATTGGCTTCCTTAAATTTGGAGCCAACCTCTCCCCTCCGAGATTCTGACTTCTTGCACCGAGCTTGTGAAGGCGAGGGCCTTTCCTTCCTGGGTCGGTGCGTTTGGTCTAGAGCCGTGGGCTCCCCCAGGACCACTCTGGAGGTCCACAGGGAAGTGCAGACCCCCTCCGCAGGTAGAGTGGTGACTCAGGTACAGGCCGGTCCCTGAGGGCCCGGAGGCTGCCATTTCTACTGCCTGAAGAGCCATCAGGGAAGGTCTGGGATCTCCTTTTTATTCAGGGCTTCATCTCAGTGGTTCCATTTTGAAGAGAAAAAAAACAGATTGGTCTCCGGGCCAGCTAGCTTTCCACAACTGTAGGAAACCAGGACTCTGGACATCGTCGAGGAACCACCCAATGATGTTATTGCTCATTTGACGCCCTTCAGCTTTGGGGTGACACAGGTTTCATGCTTCCTTCTGTAATGCCAGACATTTGAAGCATGAATTTAAAGTCTTAAAACAAAGACTGTGTTCAGAGTGTGTGTCCTTGTGGCCCCTGGCCTCCCTTTCAACACGTTTGCTGCTAAATAGTTTCTCGTGGAAAAACAAACGAAGCAGCAGTCATACATACACCGTCCTTTAATTGGACTCCCCCTAGGGGGCTTCCTCTTTAGAGAATCACATAATTTGGAAAACAGAGTTGGGATGCATCTCCTTGGAGTTAACATAACGTTTAGTTTTGAGAGGCTCTCTCCGGTGTTGAGCGTCTGAGCTCTTTCCTACCTCGGCCCCTTTTGCAACTGCCCCTTATTTTTAGGGCTCGGGCTTCTCCGACTCGCCCCCCCATTAGCTGAGTCTCAATACTTTTAAAGGTGCATCTTGTCCTTGATTCCAGTGGGGCATCCCTTACCTTACATTTCGGAAGGTAGATACGAAATAAATACTCACGTGGAAACCAGGACGCTCGCTGCTTGCTAGCTGGGCTTTTTCGGGTTTTGTTCCAACTTTGCCCTTTCGGCCCCACACAACCAGCCAAGGCAGAGGCAGGGAGTGTGCTGAATACTGGATCAGATTATAACAGAATTCATGTTGAAAAATTATGTATTTTACGATCTGGGAGGACACCTTAGGCTTGCCCACCGTGACCAGCTCCCGTCAAGGGGCAGGAAATAGACTGTGCCCTAAGCAGTCTGCGCCGAGCCTGGGAGTCCCTCTGCCGCGGGGGCTGTCCCATCATGCCCTCCTGGCTCCGGACACCGCTCTGCCCCTCATGTTGTCCTTCCTCTTCATTAGCTCGGTCTCAGCTGCCCTGTCGATGTCGGAGCAGTCATCGTGACTGTGGCTGTAGAAGTCTCTTTCTGTGAAAGTAGGCGTCACCATCTCCCCGTGCTCCGTTCCTGCCGTGTGCACACCGTATGCTCCCCTGCCCCTCACCATGACCCCCTTACGCACGGCCCGTACTCTTTACCTGAATTCCCGTGAGAGCCCGCAGTACCCCCCAGCCTCGTGTGGCCAGTGCGCCTCGTGCATTTTCCGATCAGCCCCTCCCTCGTGCCCTGGATCAAACGATGAACGTGAGCAGTCTTCAGCCTGAACTCAGGAGCTGGCCTGCCTTCCTGGGTCTTGAAATGCACATGTCACAGTGACTGCTAGTGATGGTGGTGGGTGTCCCAACAAGGGCGTCCCCACTACACTGCCTCTGCACACCCCACTGCTCCATTGCTCTTTCCTGCGATCGTCTCACGAGACATTTAAATCTAAAGCTCTGATTCTTGCCCTCTGCACCACTGCTGTGTTCAGAACCCAGGCATCACCGCCCATGCCTCCCTTTCATCCCTTTCCAAAGCAAACCCCTCACTGGCTTGCCCTTTCAACGTAGCTCTCAAACCCAAGGCAACGCTCCCCTCGACCTGTCACCTTGGAGGGAAAAGTACAGCCAGGTCCGGCTTGGGATATAGCAGGAGGCTTTATGTCTGTCTCCTTCCTGTGTCCATGTCACTCCTGCTGCATCCGCCATCAGCAAAAGTTTACCCCATCCAAGTGAAAATGGCCCGCAATGCAGAATGGCCTCAAACCCAGCTTTACTCTTAAGATGGGAGCATCACAGCCCCCTGGACAGCAGTGTCCCTGAGCCCCCTGGACGGCAGTGTCCCTGAGCCCCCGCGGTGCAGGCACACCTCTCCATCCTCAGGACTACCCCCAGGCCCTGCTGTGCCCCAAGACTTCCTTATAAACCTTTACTTCCTCATAACCAACTACAATTTGATATTTAAATAGAAAAGAACACTCACATCCTCCTATTTTTTTAAATTTGGCCTTTTTATATGAAATACAAAACTCTGATAGTATGAAAAATTTTACTGTATAATCCTGTGAATCATTAGCCAACATATAAACCTATGTAACTTCAATTAAATTCCTCAACTCAGATTCCAGTGCGTTGTGTGAAAATTGTTGTGATCTATTGGCTTTAAATCATTTGTCTTTTGCAAACCTCAAGTGTTGAATATAAAACTAAACCTTTATTATCTTTTACATTTGTATTTATCTCATGGAAATTAAAAGCTGGCTAATTTAAATTGCGTAGGATAAATTGTGATTTTTTTCATGTAAATGTGATTTTAGGTTAATTAGCAAAATATTATGTAAATGTATGTAAATTGTACTTTAAATATTTGCATCATGTGAAATTTTAAAATTTCCTGTTTACTTATTAATGTAAACCTGGAAACAGTCAATACAGCTTGCATAATTTATGGGTAGGGATTTGAGGCATAAGGGCATTTGAGTTAATTATATGGTTAAAATATTCAAAGCAGAATTTGTTCAAATATGCAGTATCCAGAAAGTCACGTGAATAAGAAGTTGTTTGCAGCATTTCTCAACATTTTTTTTCTGCAAGGAAATCCTTCCGTCTCTACAAATTCCTCCCCTCAAAGAAAGAGGAATGAGTGGAAAACAAAGGAATCAAAGAAAAGTATTTATAGGGAAAACACTGTGGTTTGGAAAGTCAATAGGAGCATGATTATCCAACTTCCCAATTGCTCCAGTCAAAACTCACTCAAAAGAATGGTCTTTAGGAAAAAAAAGCTACCCTGTGAATATGGTAAGAGGGAAAGGAAGTTGGCCTTATCCCTAAAGAAACATCCATAGGGAAATCAAAGAGTTGCCAATATTATTTTTTTAAAAATTGGATTAAGATAAAATATTCCGTAGAAAGAATTACCAAGTGAATTATTTTTCTGGACTCTAAAAAAACGAGTTAATATGGTTTATATCCAACTCATTCTTCTCATAATTGCTTAAGACGTTATGCTAATTACTAGCAGTATTACAAAAGATAATCACATTTCTTTAAACTAGTTTTCCAAAATCGTCCTATTCATTTACTTAATTTCCTTACTAAAACTTAAAGAACTACATGTCTAACTTATTATTTTACTGAAGACAAGAGGTAGGGAGACTTACAAGAATTAATTCACTTCTCCGTAATACCCTGTTGGTGCCTGACGAGGTTGGCGTGGGAATCAGGGCTCACGGGCCAGAGAAAATCATCCCGCGATTTCCTAGTAGAAACCAACAATGAGGTAGGGGGAGGCCAGCCAAGGAGGTTCCCCTGGATTTGAGACCCTCCGTTAATTTAAACAAATCAGTGGACTTTTTGAGTGCCCCTCCCGCTGCTCTAGAATGACCTTGATCAGTTATCAAGAGATGTCTACTATTTTGTAATGGGATTTGAAATTGTCTTCTTCGGTATAATTTGCAGAGTGCTCTCCTAAGGAAAAAAAAAGTTTTTTTTGTTTTTTTTTTCTTCTCTCAGGACCATCAGAATTATGTCAGTCTTAAGCCTGTTAAGTACAAGAAGGGATGAAAAAAAAAAATAAAAAGTCTCCTGCCCTGAGAAATATGCTGAGTAGTATTCTATAAAAGTAGCCTAGCTTTTTTTAGAAGCATGAAGTGTCTGGTAGAGTTGACGTAGATCCCTCCTCCTGCGTGCCATGTTCAAATGCAGAACTGGGCACATGGGTGTATTTGAAAGCCAATATAGTATTTACGGTGCAGAGTCTAGTTTTGCTGGAATTCTATTATTCATTTCCTCATCCCCAAATACACCATTTTCAGAGTGAGACCCCTGTCAGGATGTTCCCCCACCTGTACCTGCCAGTTAAAGCGGGAGGAATGGAACACAGACCCCACGTACACCGCAGCACACAAGAAGTCTGGGCCTTGATCAGCTTTTGTAAGTCCTCACAGCTGTGCGTGCGTCTCGGAGCGCTGGCCAGGGGACCCGTGCCCGTCAGCCTTGTCTTACCGCTCTGTATGTCATGCCTCTTCCTACAAGGACGCTGCCCACGGATGGGGTGGCTTTTGCCCACACTTGGAATTTTAGGGCATATTTTAGAACAAGATCTTCCAAGATTATACAATGATCAAATGCTTTACAAAAAGTCTCTATTAGTTTGTTTCACTTTGGCAATATGGGGCACCATTGTAAACAACTCCAGTGAAGATAAAATTCCTAATGCATTAAAATTTGCTTTATTTATGAGCCCTTTCTCCAAGAACACTTTCCAGAATCCAGTGACGGGATTATCCCAACTACAGCTAAACACTTAATGGATTAGAAATGGGTTGTAAATTTTATGAAATTTTAATTTCTTAGATTTTTGGTCTCATTCTACTTAGGGTCTTTATTATCCATTTTCTAATGCACCCCTCATTCTGAGTAATAATGCAGGTCGTACCTGTCACCCTACGAGTGATGTCATCCCTTTTCCCAAATGTTTGCATTTCCTCATTTTGCTTAAAGAATACAGTTTCTAATCAGCTAACATAGAGAAGCACATTATTATCCATTACGTCACGCTTTTTCTTATGTGTTGTTGTAATTATGAAGAAAATTCACCCAGAAGTCTACTGTAAACTACCAGAGGTAACATAAGAAAATCAATATACTTTCTTCTTACTCTAATTCTTAAATATAACCATCAAGTTTAGGGACCTTCCTTAGGGTTCTGGCAACTTCTGTATCAGACCTGAAATCTAGGCCTACAATCCTAGCACGTTCTTACTTTGTATTATTGTGGAAATATAATCCAAGAACTGAAGAGTTTTCTGAGGATTTCCAATAAGCAATATGAGTTATTTCTAGGTTGTTTTGTTTTAGATTTCAAAACCTTCCCATTTTTGTCCTTAAATAGTTACACACATCTAATGAAGACCCAGGTGTTAGTTACAGAGGAGAAAGGGTGGAAAATCTGACACTTAGTAATTTATTTTTAATGCATAATAATGACTCATGTTAATGTTTCTCTTAATGAACAATAATACCCAGTTTCTTTAAATTTCCCTAATTAAAATGCGAACTGCTTGACAACAGGGCTTCCATGATAACTTTTCAAAACAGGTCTAAAATCTTTTTCAATGAAATCGTTATTTTTGTATGGCTCTCCATCAAAAGTGGAGGGTCCATTCAAGAAGGATCAAGCCGGGGGCGCCTGGGTGGCTCAGTGGGTTAAAGAAGGATCGAGCCTGTTTGCTTATGCTCTAGTGATGATGCGTTTCTGGAGTTAGAGAAAAATCAGCAGATACGTACAAATTTCAGTTTGGTTTTGCTCATTTAGAAATCACCCTTTCCTATCATCAATCCACATCTGAATCCTCAAGTCCTGCTCCGGAGTGGCTGCATGGGGTCGGTTCCCGGTTTCCCCGTCCTCGGTCTTCAGCGGAGCGTTCGCCCGCGTGCGCGGGACGTCGTGTGAAGCGGAGAGTCCCAGGTGAGCAGGTGTGCTCACTGCCCTCACCTGCAAGGCCCCCCGAGCTGACGGAGGACCCAGTGTCCCGAATAATCCCATCCCCCATCAGGTCTGTCTTTACTGAGTGCTTTCTATGCATGAAGCACTTTTGAAACCCATCCTACAACACTTCCTCACTCACTTCTTAGGCTAATACCTAAAGTACCTTTCATTATCCCCATTTAGCCGTGGAGAGAGCAGGTGCAGGAGCTAATTAGTGACGCCAGAATTCAAGTCGTGCTAAGTCAGAGGCTGGAAGGCTTGGCTCTCCGGAGTGATCAGTGAATCTGCAGACTCCTCCCTCCGTCCCTTCTTTTCTTCCTTCCGTGATGAAAATAAAGATGCCAGAGTGAGCGGCAAGAAAATAATGATATCATGATACTGAACGGTCATTCTCTGACATTTACTCATTTTTGTGTCATGGAAACTCTGGAAAAGCTTCTGCCTGAAATTCCAATGCTGTCCCCACACTCAGTTCTGTTCCTTCTTTGATCCATTTAATGACCCTTTAGGAACATCTACAATTTGACAAGACAAGCGCCCCCTAATTCCTTGGAAAATCTTTTGAGCAGGACGGACATGGTCCCCGTCCTGAGGACAGTCGCAAGTAACAGAAAAGGCAGGTGGCCACGTAGATTGTCACTGTGAAGGGTAAGGAAGGTCACGCACAGCAAGGGGTCTGCAAGTGAGCTCTGAAGACCCAGAGCCTCGCCATCAGCTGGGAAGCTTGCAGGAAGACTAAATTTCGTGCACCACTCCCAGTACCATTGAATCAGAAGCTCGGGCTGCCAGGCCACGGGAATTTGCATTCTTAGCCAGAACGCCAGGCCATCCCCATTAATCGGGATTTGAAAACCCAACCAGGAGGACTGGAATGTGCCAAGGGAATACACAGAAGTGGGGACGTAACCTTGTCGTGGAAGTCAGGAAGGACGTATGGGTTTAAACACTTTCTTTTTTAAAGATTTTATTTATTTATTTATTTATTTGGCAGAAATTGAGAGCGAGAGAGAGAGCGAGCACAAGCAAAGGCAGGGCAGAGGGAGAGGCCAGCTCCCCTCTGAGCAGGGAGCCCCCTGCGGGACTGGACCCAGGACCTCGGGATCACGACCTGAGCCGAAGGCAGACGCGTAATCAGCCAAGCCCCCCAGATGCCCCTCCAGACACTGAATTTACGTGAGAGCCAACCATCCGCTGGGCGAGGGCACTGTGGTCTTCCCTGCCTGGAGGCCGTCCGGGGGCTGTGCAGGGGCAAGGTCGTGGTCAGGACAGGAGGGAGAGCCGACAGGGAGGGAGCCTGCAAGTCAGGTTGAGGTCTGTCCCCCTGCACGTTTGCCTGCCAAGCGTGTGGGCAAGATGAGAGCGGCGGGTATGTGGGTTTTGAGGGTTTGAGAGATCTGATTTGGCTTCTTAGTTGGTGGGCTTGGGTTGAAAATAGAGATAAAGGGGCAGATGGTGGGAGAGAGAGAGGAGGAAATGAAGAAGGGAAATAATGCGGGGGAGGGGCAAATTGTATCATAGTAAACCCCGGAGCCTCAGAGAGGGAGAGGAGAGGCAGAGCAGCGGCGGGTACGCAGAGCCCGAGAGGTTGGAAAGGAGGAGCGCAGAGACACAGTGAGGGCAGGGGTGGGGTGGCGCGGCCAGGTACAGAAATTACAGCCGAGACGCCCCTCGCTGGCTGGGAGTGGACGGGGCAGGTGGCGGGATTGGATGCCGGTGGCGGCGAAGGAAACAGGACGGACACAGGTGTATGTCACTCCCCGAGTCAGTTAGAGGCCCTGATGATCTGCTTCAAAAGGAGAGAAGCCCAGAGTCAGGCAGTGCTCCGGCGAAGCAGATCCAGACTCGGAGGGCTCCGTGCAGGTGAAGAGGGCACGCCGTGCTGGGGAGAGCCCCCCCATGCCCCCCTCCCCCGCCAAGGGCAGGAAAAACTGCACTGGGAGTCCGCGGCCTTGGCTGCCTAGACCTGCGTGGCTGCCGGGTAAGTCCTTGCTCGCGGCAGAGAACAGGTCTTTGCAGGACCTACTGACGAGCGATGGGGTTCAGGCTGCTCCAGGGGCCGGGCAACCTTGCCAGGTACAACTCGTGGCCGCTGAGGTCAGCTCCCATGCAGGACCCAGTTCCATTTCATACACAGAAGCTCAGGCGAGCCGGTCACTTACTCAAACTGGGCAGCTGGTAAGTGGTTTTAAAACCACTTAAAATAAGACTGCCAAACTCTTTCCTCTCACGCTCTTCCATGGTGAAAACCACGATGGCATTGGACAAGGATGAGTTTGAAATCTTGATTTTTAGATTAAGAACTTTGTTGTACAAGTTCAGCACTTCCGTCGGTAAAGATCCTAGGAATTGGCCAAGGCGTCCGTCTAATTTGGTGGGGTGTCGTAGCTGCCTGGGTTGAGTTTCAGGTGTCTCCAGGCTTCAGGATGTTTGGTAAATATTTGATGGTGGATGGGGCGCAGGTGCCGGTCTCTGCGTGCATTAAGAAAAGCCTAGATTCTCTTCCTACTGTAGTCGGGAATAAATTACACGGATAAGGATCTTGAATTCAACACAAGGGCCATATTTTTTTTTAAGATTTTATTTATCAAAGGGAGAGAGGGAGAGAGCGCGAGCACAGGCAGACAGAGGGGCAGGCAGAGGCAGAGGGAGAAGCAGGCTCCCTGCTGAGCAAGGAGCCCGATGTGGGACTCGATCCCAGGACGCTGGGATCATGACCTGAGCCGAAGGCAGCTGCTTAACCAACCAAGCCACCCAGGCGTCCCACAAGGGCCATATTTTAAGAGCGGGACCAACTTAAAAGTGACTGGTCAGGTGGGTGATGAGTCTGCTTTTGACGCCAGGCTGCCTCGGAAGGAATCAGAGGGGCATGATGGGGTCAGGCTGTGAAAATAAGATTTTCAAGGTGTTTGGTCGGTGTGTTGGGACTTAAATTTTGCCTTCAAATGTTAGGGTTAGGGAAGTCTTAGGGAAGTGTGACTCGCGAAAAGGGGTGCTGAAATTGTGCTTTACGAATGTTTTCAGGACCCGGCATGAGTCCTACCCTCTTGGGGGGGTTATAACCTCTGTTTATAACGTGCCCCAGACCCCAGACCATCCACGTGGTACTTTGCAGCTGTAAGGTTTTAGCATGGGGAAAATCGCTTAAACCTTTTATAATCATTTTTTATTTGCAACCCAAAAGATTATAGGTCCTCCCTCCTGGGATAATTAGTAAGAATAAGTGGCTTTTGGAAAATTAAAGTATGGGAAACCCTTGGTATGTTTCCTGCCATATGTTGGCCAGTAGAGGTTTGCCCTGTTTCTTTGCTGAAAACTGGACAAAAGTTGCATTCGTTTGTATTTCATTTTTTAAATTTTTATTCTGAGATACTGACAGATTCACCTGCCGCCATAAGAAGCCGTGCAGAGCTCTCAGGCATCCTCACCCGGCGGCAACGTCCGGCAGAATTCGAGTGCGGATGCTGAAACTGGTTGACAGTAAGCCTGTCGCTGTGGGGGTCCCTCGTGCCGCACAGCTACATACCCGCTCGCTCTGCTCCTGTTTCGGATGCCCAGACCTGTGGGAAATCCCCCGAACGTCTCCATTTCTAGAACCTTCTAGAACGTTCCCAGAATGTGGTATTGAAATGCTGGAATTGTCTTGGAACGTTGTCCTGGAATTGTCCACACTTCAGGTCGACCTTTTCTCCTTCAGTAGAATTCCCTGGAGATTCATGCAGTCTCTGGCGTGTGTTGTAGCTTGCCCCCCCCCATCCCGACCCCGCCTGGGCCCCAGGGTTTTTGAACTTATTAAGGCTACAGAGAAGGAATTGGACAAAGTTTTATTAGAAAAGTGTTGGAGTGTCCAAGAGCTTTCAAAATATCAGAAAACAAGATTTCAGAAATTTAAAAATCATTTTCTAAATTGTCAAAATAAAAAAGAACATTCACTTGGGCTTTCTTCGGTTGGGCTCCCCCCCCCACACACACACACCAAGAACTTGGTCTGGTCAGGTGGTCTTGCTCCCGAAGCTTCCCTAAAATTCCTAGCTAGACCAGGAGTTTCTTTGTGCACCCACTCCTTGCTGGCCCCTCTCCCCCTCCACACACACAGGATGGTTTGTAGAGGGTCTGGGGGGTTCTGGAAGCGGATCAGACGGCCCCCTTCAGTGGGGCCCGGAGTGCCGCGGCCTCCCCCCACCTCTCAGCGGCTCTCCTTTGGGAACACTTTCCCCTAATCTGAAATCGCGTGCTTGTGGGATTTAGCATCACTCGGAGGGTTCCTGCAGGAGCGCCCGCTCTCCGAGGTGGGCCACGACTCTCCTGCAGACCGTTTCTCAACGTCGCCAGCGTTGAGACAAATTTGTCTTAGCGGCCTCTGAGGGCCGCGTGGCCTTGAGGACCGACGCGCGTTCTTGCTCAGCAGGACAGGTAGAAAAGGTGCTTGAAGGCACTTGCTTGAGGATGAAGACGGCGGCCCGGCGGCTCTGGCTTCCCCTGTCCATTCCGTCCGGTCATGAGTTCCTGCTGCCGGCCTTGCCCGCGCTGCCAGTCCGTGTCCCACAGAGGAACTGGGCACTGTGGGGGCTGTTCCCTGCTCCCGTCCGGGCTCGGGCCGTAGCTGGTTTCTCTCCTGGCTCTGCTCCTCTTTTCCCTCCCCTCAAGGAGGTAAGAAGAAAGGAGGGAAATTGTGCAGATGTGATAAAACTTGTTTGAAGAAGATAGAGTACGGGGCGCCTGGGTGGCTCAGTGGGTTAAGCCTCTGCCTTCGGCTCAGGTCATGGTCTCAGGGTCCTGGGATCCAGCCCGGTGTCGGGCTCTCTGCTCAGCGGGGAGCCTGCTTCCCCCTCTTTCTATCTGCCTCTCTGCCTGCTTGTCATCTCTGTCAGATAAATAAATAAAATCTTCAAATGATTTTTTCCTACTTTTTCTTTTATTTTTTTTAAGAATTGAAGTGAAAATTTAGTCAACACTAAGTGACTTAAAATCTTAATTTCTGGGTTTTTTTTTCTTTTTCTCACTTTCATTTACCCATACCGTCAAGGATTGCAGCTCTACGTGTAAAAACTGAACAGTTAGGGGAAATCTTGGGCAAAATTCTTAGATTTTTAAATTTTTTTTCTTTTGCTCTTTTGAAAAATAGTGTTGTCAGAGGTAAAAACAAAAACATACAGTGCACTTAGATTTTGTTTGTTTGTTTGTTTTTGAAGATTTTATTTATTTATTTGATCATGACCCGAGCTGAAGGCAGAGGCTTAACCCACTGAGCCACCCAGGCGCCCCTGCACTTAGATTTCAAAGACAAATCCTGCTTATCATTTTTCAATATTAAGGAATTTGATTTGCTAATTTTTAAATAATTTTTGTTTCATTAGACATAGTGGTCTGAGATTTTGTTGGTTTTAATGTTGTTGGTAATGTCTTTGATAGGATTTATTATCAAATCCCCTGAGCCTCGAGTCCTCCCTGGGAGGTGTTTGTCTCGGCTCTTTCTGAATGGTTTTGGGTAAGATCGGTCTGACTTCTGTTCTCCCCTCTCTGACAGTGTGTGTCTAGATCTGGGCCTCTCCTTTTCTTGGTTGAAGTGTTTAATTACAATTTAATCTTTCACAGATCCACATCTACTCATGCTTATTTCCTCTTTTGTCACTTTTGGAAGGTTGTACTTTCCTAGGATTTTGTTTATTTCATCTAACTTAGACTTTTGGCAAAAATTGTTCACAGTATTTCTGCCATTCTTTTAATGTCCTAACATTCTTTAGAAATAGCCTGTCAATCTCCTCCTATCTCATATTTGCTTCTTTTTTTTCCTCGACCAGTCTAGCTAAGGTATGATCAATTTCTTTGATTTTTTTTCCCCACTTTTTTGCTTTGTCAATTTTCTCTAAGACTTACCTTTTAAAAATTGATTTCTAAACATGTATTTTCTTCCTTTTTTTATTTTGGATTTAATATTTTTTCCCTATAACTTTCTGAGGCAGAATCCTAGGCAATTGTTTGTGTTTTCTTTTTCTTTTTATAATAAAGGATTTTAAGCAACACATTTCCTTCTAAGTACTGCTAAACTGAATACTAGAAATTTTGAAATATTTTAATTTTATAATTTGAATTTTTATTTTTCTTGTAATAGTTTATTTGATTCATGGTCTGTTCAGCAGTATTCTGTTTTTGAATTTTAAAATATTTGAGGTCTTTCCAAATATGTGGTTATTAATTCCTAATTATAATGAGAGAACATACTCTAACAATTCATTTACTTTTATACAAAACTGCACATTTAATTTATGCAATTTGATGAGTGTGGGCATATGAATATGGCCTTAAACCATCCCTACAGTCAAAATAATAAACCTACCCCTCACTTCTGAAAGTTTCCTTTGCTGGTTTGTGGTAAGAACACTTAACACGAGCTCTACCCTTCACCAACATTTTCAAGTCCACCACACAGTAGTGGCTAAAGGTGGCTAAAGTACGCAGTCTATGATATTATCTGTTTTAGTGGACATCTTCATTTGTTCTTGAAAAGAATATGTATTGTGCCGCTGTTGGACATAGTGTTCTATAAACCCCCATTAGGTTAGTATGATGGCGGCATTGCTCCAAACTTTCATATCCGTGTTAGTGGTTGGTGGTTGGTGGTGTACCCCTGCTTACGACAGAGCAGCAGACGGCAGTAATAAATGCGATCATGGCACGGAGTTACTGGATTTCAGGGCTCAGGACTCCCTCCACTTAGATTTGGTTCAGTGTCTCTTGGAGGTTGCAGTGAAGTTATCTGTGCTGAAGCTTAAATATATATGCATATATTTAAAGGCCAGAGATCTTAAGACTTTTAGACTCCTGTAATAGACCTTATTTTTTTTAAGATTTTATTTATTTATGACCAAGAGAGATAGCAAGAGAAGGAACACAAGCAGGGGTTGCTGGGGAAAGAGAGAAGCAGGCTTCCCGCTAAGCAGGGAGCCCGATGTAGAGCTCAATCCCGGGACCCTGAGATCATGACCTGAGCTGAAAGCAGAGGCTTAAAAATTCAGCCCCCCATGCACCCCATGTAAAAGACTTTCTTTCTTTCTTTTTTTTTTTTTAAGATTTTATTTATTTAACAGACAGAGATCACAAGTAGGCAGAGAGGCAGGCAGAGAGAGGAGGAAGCAGGCTCCCCACTGAGCAGAGAGCCCAATGAGGGGCTCAATCCCAGGACCCTGGGATTGTGACCTGAGCCGAAGACAGAGGCTTAACCCACTGAGCCCCCCAGGTGCCCCATGTAAAAGACTTTCAATAGAATAGACCATGAGGTCCGAGTGTCAGACACTCACCCGGACATACTATAAAGCTCCACAACCAAATAAGCAGCAAGAGAGCTTAAAACTGGAGAATGAAGGTAAGTCAATGTTCAAAAGTTTTTCCAGACTATTGGAAAGATTTGCCAATGAGGGATGGTGTTACATCATTTTCACAAAATAATTATACTTATTCCTACCTAAAAAAGACAAAAAGGGGAAAATAATTGGGCACCTGGGATAGAATAAAGCAGGTATCTGTGAAAGTTATAAATTACATTTAATTGTCAGATGAAATATCTCTGGCCTTTCCCCATATGTTTCTGTATTCAGAAATTAGAAGGTGTTTTTTGCAGAGAACACACTTAAATGGTGAACGATTTCCTCCTGGATGGTGACAGTTGTTAGACTTCTGATTGTGAACAAATAAACAAAAGGTCCTTGGTGTTCCAAGATTAATTCAAGATGGAAAGAACATATTAATTGCTACAGATTTCATTTAGAAACGGTAGATTCACTGCACTGAAAACTTACTTTACACCTGTCAGAAATCATCCTGAAATAGAGCACAGACACATTCTCCCGGAGAAGCTGAGGTAACTTACATTAAGGTTTAAATGTGCGATTGTTCGCTGGGGCCCCTGGGTGGCTCAGTGGGTTCGGCTCTGCTTCAGCTCAGGTCATGGTCTTGGGGTCCTGGGATCAAGCCCCACGTAGGGCTCTCTGAGCCCCGCGGGGAGCCTGCTTCCCCCTCTCCCTCTGCCTGCCTCCCTGCCTACTTGTGATCTCTCTCTCTTTCTGTCAAACAAATCTTAAAAAAAATTAAAAATTCAAACAAAAAAAAATTTTTTTAAATGTGCAATTGCTAGCCTATACGAGGCAAACCTGAGACCTTCCTGCATTCTCTTCCATTACCTACCTGACCTTGAAATGGCCTTGAATAGCCCAGTGAATAATGAATTCAGTTCTGGGCTCTGTCCTGAGATGGTCCCTTCACCTGGATGAGCTCTTCGGTAAATGAAAAACCTACGTTGCAATAAACAGCTTCTGTGATTACAAAGAAACTTAAAACCTCCTCTTGCCTGTCTTATGACTGTGGGCTGATTGAGGATTACCACTGTCTGGTTTATTTTATCTTTTATTTATTGACTTTTTTTTTTTTTTTTTTTAAGCCGGTTAGCTTTTTCAGGCAGATATGCCAGAAAGCTCTTTAAAAAAAAGAGTGTGCAGGCGCACCTGGGTGTTTCAATGTCGGTTAAGCATCTTCCTTCAACTCTGGTCATGATCTCCGGGTTCTGGGGTCGAGCCCCACCCTGGGCTCCTTGCTCAGCGGGGGCTCAGTTTCTCCCTCTCTTTCTGCTTCTCCCCCCTGCTGTGCTCTCTGTCTCAAATAAATAAAATATTAGAAAAGAAATACATAGAAAAGAGAGAGTACAACAAGTCATGTTGTTTGGGTCTTAGGAGGGAGAGTATGCTCTGGGATTATGAGATGGCATGCTTATTTTATGAACGATTCTTCCAGAAGTCCAGAATGAGGAGGAGAAAAATAGGTACAGGATTTATTGTATTTTGAGGTCCTGAAATGTCTTTCTTGTAATTTGGTTTCCCTTCATATGATGTCAAACATACACACACACATACAAACCTTAGCTCATCTGGTAAAATAAGCCAGCATTTGACTTTTTTATTTGACTATTTATTAAAAAAAAAAAAAATTTCAAGATCTATCAAATATCTATTCAATAAAAATGGTTTGGATACCATGACACCATTGGGAAGTGGTCCAGAACGGTGGAAAACAGTGCTTTCTTCTGAATCAGGCAGACCGTGCCTTACAGGGTCCCAAGTGCACACATCATTTTGTTCTGAGTAGCAGAACAGCAGCAGGACCCTGAACATTCAAAACCTGGACTTAGTAACTAGCCCTTCACAGGCCGTGTGTCGGCCATTTGCCTACATCCTTGAGGTGGCCCGTGTGGAGCCCTGAGGTTCTGTGAGTTTCGACGCTACGCACACAGCAGTGTTTTATTGATTACTTTTCTTTCTCCCCTGGAGTTTTCCTCACTGCCCTCTGCCACCCCCGAGTCAAAAGAGCATTGTTGTCTTCATGGTTCTGTTTTTTGAGTGTGTGTGTGTGTGTGTGTGTGTGTGTGTGTGTGTGTGTGTGTGTGTTTCCCATCAGCATACTTGCCATTAATCTTTGTAAGTTATGGGCATAAAGACCATTGTCAATTGAAAATACAGGTGAGCTGACTAAGTGTAGGTAATGTTGTGAAATCTGAGGGTCCGTTTTGAGTTTTCACAGGACTGCTCTACGGGACATGGGTGCTGGTGACAAAAACCTGCTACATGAGGATTTCACAGGTTTTCTGTCCACGTAATCTCTGTTCCCCGGCCACATTGTTCCAATCCTTCTTGTGAAGGGAATATTGTGCCCAAGATCAACCCAGTTTAGTAGAAGTCTGTGTGATAATGGCCATGTAACTTAGCAGGTAAACTAAACAAGGATCAGGAAGCCACTTGAGAAGTCCTATTCTCTCCTAGTCTTGTAACCACTGGCCATGCACTACTTCTTAAGGAAGTCAGCTTCACCAGGAAGGAAGGTGATCGCCATGATGTTCCTTTTGCTCCCCATGCTGTGGACAAACTACTACACAAAAGAGTTTCCACATTCTTAAAATAGGAGAAATACCCTTAAATCTCTATTTCCAAGTAATGATAATACTCTAATGGCCTCTTGTCATTTTGAACAGTAGATGTGGATCCATAGTTTTTTAGTCACCATCAGTTGGAGAATGAAGAGACCCCAAAATTCCTCACCTGGAAAAACCGTAGCCTACAAATGAAGACCTACATTTCATGGTTTAGGACCAAGCTTTTCCCCTCTGCTTTAAAGTCCTCTTCTTCCCATTACGCCTGTGATGAACTTGAAGTCCTCATTGTTGTGGTTCTCCCAAGGGTGTTCAACAGGCACAGGTTACACCTGGAGCTGCAGAGTTTTGACTCGGAAGTGTCACTTCTGCTATTGGGGGTCAAGCCACATCAAGAGTCACTGAATCATTGGCTGTATTAATTAAATTTGGGGATGAAAATCTTTGCATAGGAGCCCCCCCACCCCCCCGCTTGAAAGGAATCCAAGCGCATGTTGATGAACTTGGCTCTCTGTAGGGCATACGGTGTTCAATAAATGTTTATTGAGCTGAGCTGATCCCACTTGCCTCAGAAGCAAGGTCAGAGCTATGTCTTGAATCTAGCTCCCCTATGACTATATCAGAACAGAGTATCTATACTTAGAACATGTAAGTGGCCAACCTTTTGCAGTACACCGTGTACTCTGCATCTGCAGAAAATGAGGTACTGGCTTTAGCCCTCCAGTTTTTTATAAAATAATTGAAGAACCAAACAAGCAAAATAACAGCTTTGGACCAAGAAGTAAGGTGAGTGAGTTAAGTCCCGCACCATGTGGCCAAGTACAATTCTGAGGAATGTGCTGAGTTCAATCTCATTTACCTGTTAAAAACTTACAGTGGTGAACAGACCACAGGAAAAGGTGTCGTTTTTGTGTAGTCATGAAAGACCTTCACATCGTGACTCTGCTCTTCTTGGCTTCATCAGTCCCTGGTTCTTTCACGGGACTCCTGCCGGATCCACTTGCTGTGACAGTTAGCCAGACCCCTGCTCCATGCCACATCTCAAGTACTGCACTTTGCCTCGAACCCTTCGGTCCTTCCTCTTTCTCAGAAATGCCCAGCTCCCGATCAGTATTCTGTACAAATATCCTTTCCTCTTAGATGTTCTAAGGGAACATCTTTCCTGAAAAACATCCCTTGAACTCCTAGGAAAAAATGTTTGGGTGCTCTCTGAGATGCTTTCCCCATTGGTGTAGGAGATTAATGACCTCCCTCTGCATTCAAGCAGGTATGGATCTGGATTGCAGCCCTGTACTGCCTTTCCATCTGACTCTAAGTCATACTCTCTACTCTATTTCACATACTTTGTCTATTTGGACAGCTGAAACAAAGTAGCACAGACTGGAGGGCTTGTGCACAAGAGAAACATTTCTCACGGTTCTGGGGACTGAAAGTCTGAGATCGAGGTCCTGTTTGGGGACAAGCTGTCTGGTGGGTATAGACAGCCACTTCATGGCTGTGTCAGCACATGCTGGAAGGGGCTGGGAGCTCTCTCAGGGTCTCTTAGAAGGCAGCAGTCCCACTACTTCCCTCCCGGGCCTCCATTCCTAACATCAGCATATTAGGGGTTGGGCTTCAATATGGACACAAATATTCGGTCCATAACAGGTGCCTTACTTACAAACTAAGGATCGTAACTAAATCTTAACCGATCTTCCCTAAATGGGTGATACTGTATGTGATTGCGTGATTACTTTCCAGCAGTTTCAGACCTTGCATGCATGGAATCCTGACACGTATTTGTTTACATGTCTCTTCGTCTTGTGGGGTAATCAAAGGTGGGATCAGGACTTCGTCTTCCGTAGATGCGAGTTGGGGAGAGGGATGCCTGCAAACTAGGAGGGCTTGTTTAATGTGGAAAATGATGAGTTGAGAGAGCGCCATCACCCCTGAGAGACTCTCCCGGCCACAAGGAGGTTCACCAAAATCCATGACTTGTGTGTGGCTCCGTGACTAGATGTGTGTCTCTAAAGGGTGTTTGTGGAAGGGGTGGGCGGAGGATGAAGAGTGGAACCTGACGCATGGCAGACTCCTAGCACAGCCGCTGGGGAGCTGCGTGACGTTGGAGAAGTCACACGTGCCCCAGCCCGATGAATCTATAACCCTTCTGTAAATATTCCATAGGGAAACCATTACTAGAGGGACAGCAGAGGCGAGAACATGGCCCCACACCAGTCTGTGAAGACTGTGCTAAGGTGATGGTTAAACCCTTTGGGCCTGACCACCCTGTCCCTTCAAAGTATTGCTGCCTACCACTAAACCGACGTAAGGAGAACATGGGTCCTTCATTGCATTGGCTACTTTTCATCATTTAAAGTAAATCCACTGTTCCCTTTATCCCGTGAAAAGCCAGGAATGCTATTACAAGAGTAAAACTAATACAAACCCACGGGAGAGTTCGAACACTTGCCTCCGTGTTTCAGTTCCCAATGATGAGATCTTTATTGCTTTTCCTAACCAGGTGTATTTAGGTAAAATGCACCACTAAGCCACTTCCACGTTTTGGCATCAGACCTGCAGATGGCACCATGATTTATGCAGCCACGTTGCCGGTTGCCATCACTGTGCTGATGGAACTCAGGAATGAGGCGGCCTCCTGGTTTCCCGTAATCTCAGAATAGATCTCAAAAACTGCATGGAATGCTTGATTACTTAAATGATGGAAACATCTGAATCCAAGGGAGGAGGCATGGCCTGTTCATTGTTTTTTTGTATCTGCTCATGGTAGAGTACTTAATAAACTCCTGGACTTCACGTGCCACAGGCTCTATCTGTTCCTTCAGTTCTGTCCCGCCCGTAAGTGAAGATGTTGTCTGATCTAAAGCATCAGCTTCCGTTAGCCTTTCTTTTTAAGATCCTGTAGCTGAATATAAATTGCCTCAAACTCCTCATTATTTGAGCTAACCCTGAAAATGCATTGTTAGGTCCGCTCCGAAATGATTTGACCACCGGAAGGCAAGAGTGTGTTGTAATGAGACTGGCGATATATGCTCTGGGGTAAACCAAGTCAAGCCTGTGAGATTTTCAACTCCCTGAAATTTAAAGATTTGTATTACTCAACAACCTGCAAATATAAATATGTTTAAAACCTTCTCTCCCAGCAAAAAGTGTTGCAGTTAATTTTTTTAAAGCAGGGTTAGAAATACAGAGAGATATAGAAAAACTAAAAATACTATATTTCACAGTTAACACTTCAAAATTTTAATATCTAGTTCCTCATGACAGGTCTGGATTATTATTTTTTTAAAAGATCTTATTTATTTATTTGACAGAGATCACAAGTAGGCAGAGAGGCAGACAGAGAGAGAGGGGGAAGCAGGCTCCCCACTGAGCAGAGAGCCCGATGCAGGACCCGAACCCAGGACCCTGAGATCATGACCTGAGCCGAAGGCAGAGGCTTAATCTAGGCACCCCTAGGTCTGGGTTATTAATGTCTGGTTCAATTATATAACCAAAATACATAAGAATAAAATTAAAAGAAATAAAATGCACGTAAGTGAGGGTTGAACATATTAAAACAGATTGTCACTGGAAATGTATAAGCTGATTTAAAAAAATCCTATTTCTTTCTATGTCAGCTATTTGAATATTGCTTTCCTTGACTTAGAGGCATTTCTTACAAAACCCTTTTTCCCCCCTACTCCCTACTGGTGGATAGTGTTGCTTGAAATAGCACTACTTTTTCCAACTGAGAGATGAGAGGGATCTGAGAGCCTAGGGACATATATGCATGACGACAATGGCTATGGAAAAGATTAGAGATGATGGCAAGGTCTTCTGGGAGGACATTGCTATATTCGGAGCCAATTACCAATCAGAAATGGACAAGGCCTACTCAGACTCCCATTTGGTGTAGATCTCTGAAAACCACTACGGGACAGAATGAAGATGATTTGGGGGATGAGCTGGGAAGAGTTTCTATGGGGTTGCAACCCTGCGAGCAGAGAACAAAGAATTCATTTGACAATTATAAGAAATGAGAATTAAATGTTGTGGCTAAGAAAATTAAAAGATGAAAAGATCAAATATAAGTCAAATAGAAGATCAAATACTGTATGACCCAGGCACCTCAAAGTTCAGTCCAGCTGAGGGAGATGAGGAATTTGGCCCACGTGGTGCTGATGGTGTGGGGATGTGGTTTGGTGTTGGTTGCATGGACTTCAGTAGGATTATGGAAAAATAAACAGCTGGTAAGAGGTTAAGAGGTTCTCACAATATATACATTTCCAAATGGTAACTTTGGATAAGAAAAGTAAATTTAGTGATTTCTGCTTAAGAATCAGGAGGGGCACCTGGGCGGCTCAGTCGGGTAAGAGTCTGATCCTTGGTTGTGGTCAGGATGTCGTTTGTGAGCTCAGGGTCATGGGATCGCACTCCGTGTTGTTGGGCGCCATGTCTGGGGGGAGTCGGCTTGAGCTTTCCCCTCTGCCCATCTCCCCCAGATCTTTAAAAGGATCAGGAGCCATGAAAAGTCAACTCTGATGGAAATAGTATAAATTGAGTAGCTCTATACAGGAGGTGCTAAACAGGACTTTATAGAAGATACCACCAGTTCACTGAAGAAGATACCACCAGTTCACTGAAGAGATTTGTAAAACCCCTTAGAGCCATGGTCTGGAATCAGAGGCTTTTCTCTTGGGACCGGTTCTGTGACCCACTGTATGCAGTTGGACGTGTTCAGTTTTCTGGATGTCCCTGAACTCCTCATTACAAGGAGGTGGCGTCTTCAAGTCTTTTTTCACCAATTTGTAGTGAAAATGTTATCTACTAAATAACGAAGAGTTTTGTGAGCCGCGGTCTATCCGAGGGTTAGCCGGGACGGATTCCCTGGTCGGATGTTCTGGCAATCCTGGGGAAGCTCTCATCCGTGTGGGAGATCTGTCTCTGAGTGTAGCTGAAGAGTGAGGTCGCTCTTCCGTGTTTCTTACACTCCGGATGACTCAGAGTTGGGCGGGTGACAGTAGATCTTCATCGTCTGCTCGAGTAATGGGCTGAGAGGGGAGCTTAGAGCCCTGAGGGTTCGGTTGCGAGTCCTAGTGGAGCCCGGCTTGGGCTCCCGGGACTGTGCTCTGCCCAGGCTGGTGTTTCCTGCGTGTGACACAGGCTCCTTCTGGGGGGTTGGGTGGGGCTTGGGCTGGGGTGCGGTGGAGCGGAGGGTAGTGGGACAGGACAGGACTAAGTATCTCGTTTGGAGAGGGCTTACTAGAGCCTCCTTAGGCTACAGAGGCCCTAGTACATGCAGCAGGGAAGCTGCAAGGGTTTGTAAGCATGAGGGGGTGGAGCCTCTCTTCATTTGCATTTTGTAGCTATTTGTGTTTGGGGGAAGGGAGGGTCCTGTGCACTATTGGCGATGGCTCACGCTTATATGCTTAAATTTCTAATAATACAAAAATCTTAAACTTGGCTGCCATGAAAACCGGAATGTCTTGGTCAGCTCGGGTTACTCTAATACAATACCTCCGATTGGGGGCTTATGTACAATGTATATATTTATCCTTCTGTTCTGGAGGTGGGAGGTCTGAGACCTGGTTGGGTTCTGGGGAGACCTTCTTCCATATTGCAAGTGGCCTACTCTGTTTGGCAGAGATCAGAGGCGGGAAGCAAGACCGCCTGTAAATCTTACAAAGACACTAATCCCATTCCTAGGATCTTTAAGTTCATGATTTTACCTGGTCCTCATGGTGTCCCAAGGGACCCATCTCCTCCTATCCTTTCACTGGGGTTTCCACATATGGATTTTAGAAAGACACAGACAGTTAGGGCATAAGAACCATGTTCAGTGAGCCAGAGTACATCGATGCCGATTTTTCTGTGGTATGATTGGGATTAAAATAGCTCTCCTAGCCTGGAGGAAGAGGTAGTCCCACACTTGAGAGTAAAAGAGGCCTGGCTTTTTTTCTCAGAGTACTATACACTGCAAAATACCCAAGTTTAAATTTATCAACAAGAACTGGTACAAACTGAAAAACTCACTTTTGATGGCTTGGGAAGAGCCACCATATTTCTGCACCCTGGGGCTCGAGGACCCACGACCGTCACAGCCTCCCAACGGAGCTGTGCGCGCTGGAAACCTTCCGGAAGGGATAGAAAACCTGACAACGGGCGCACCACTTCTGCATGGACAATTTTGTATCTACAAAATGAACCTAACGCTTGCAAGTGTCTCCCATATAGAGGTGGCTACCCTAATCCAGTCTGAGTTATGCTATAATAATAGACTAATTTCATTACACAGAATGAGGAATAAATGGGAATACATGATTCGGTTTAATATTTTACAAACTGCATATATATTCTCAAAGGGGATAGAGGACATTTTTAGTTACCAATTCTTACCAAATTCTTCTTTGTTTTACCTTTGTTTACCTACAACAAAGTTTCCACCTACGTCAGTAAATGTTAGTAGCAATGAGCCTTACTTTGGTATTAGAGATCTTATTTTTTATCTGCTCTTTAGCAAAAAAAAAAAACCCACAAAAAATACTTCATCTAGTAAGGACCTTCATATCTGTCTCTCCTACATCGGTGTCCATATCTATTAGTTTCTTATTTTGTGGTGCTACTGTAGCACTTTTTTTTTTTTTAGATTATTCCAAGTCCTTAAACTATGAATACTAGCACTAAATGACATTTACATTTATTTAATGTGTTGCGGTGAAGGGTTTTCCCCTTAGCAAAATGTTAGTCCTGTTTGTTTTCTCTTCCCTCTTCTGAGTTTCCAAGTGAGCTGTGGGTCTACGAATTCTGAGAACGCCTTCAACCCTGCAACGCGGCAATGACCTTATCACTCAAAGTTTGGGATTATTGTGATGAGGAAAATAACCATTGTCCCCTCTTGTAGATGTTACAGTCTAGTGGGGAAGAAAGACAAATTGTCCCACACAAAGATACACATAATAAAAAACTGGGGTCTGTCCTGTCGAGAGCAACCCCTGCTTCCTAGAGAACTGAAGAACGCACAGGCAAATGAAGCCTTGGAAAAATTGACCTAGAATACAATTCAGGTAGACAATAATGTACCACAATAAGCACTTCAGAGAAGTACTTTGCAACCAATATCCTTTTTTTTAAAATTAAAAAAAAAAAAATCAGAGAAATCGAATGACCTAGGTTCTCAATGTCCCCTTTCTCTACATAGTTTAACCCAGAAGGGGCTAATATATTAAAATCAAATTCTTTTCCTCTGTTCTACAGTAGTTTGAAATGGTTGATAGAGAGTTTTTTATTGGATATCTTCGCGTCTGAAGGGAATAGTTGATGTGTGGTGTCCTCAGATATCACCTCTTTTAATGTACTAAATTTCACATTTGTGTAATGGGATATTAACTGGTTTCTGGACAAATGCTTTTCAAGATGGTGTAGAATAAGTTCGGTGTTGATGGGATGGCTGTGGGAATGTTTGCTGTGGTTTCCTGGCTAAACACTGCATTTTACATTCAGATGTTAAGTTTTGTCCATGTTCATCCTTGCTATTTCTTTGATGGTTTGGAGGACTTCATGTCATGGTTTTCTTTACAAAAGTAATTTACTTTTGCATCCAGTGGGCAAAAAATGTGGAATTTTCTTATTCGTCATAATGATATAAACTAATTAAGCCATAGAAGGTATATATTATATATGCATATGGTGATCATGATTAAGTTAAAATTTATTTAAATTGACTTAATTATCAGATCATTTAAGTACCTGCCAATAGATAACAAAATTAAGTATGTAAGAGTGGAAACTATAAATACGTCTTCCTTTGAGGTCCTTGAAGTTTTCCAAAGCTAATAATTCTCACAAATTATCAAGAAGGCAATCATCAAAATATTTCTTACAGATGAAGACTATTTCTAACATTTGTATTGGAGTTCATGTTGACTGTTCTATGGAGTTGAAATGGTTTTAAAATACCAAGTATAACAAAGCAATTTTGAACCAATTAATACTGAGATAAATAATTCAGCAAAATCTTTTTATTTGGGTTCATTTTCAAGTTTATAAATTGCTGAAATGGAAAATGGGGTAGCTGTATACACAGATCAATATTTGCACATTAGCGAGTTACTTAGAAGTAATCTAAATATAAGTATACTTCAGAGAATTATTTCCCAGAATAAATTCATTAAAATTCAATTCATTTAACTTTATTTATTTGAAGACAGAATAGTAAGTATCTATATCCTCCTACCGTAGGATTAATAGTGTCGTTGCTTCTGTGCCATCTTGCTCTAGGACCCATAGCAGGGCCTCTGAAAGAGCAGTGGATGAGCACAGCCCAAAAATGAGGAGAAAATAGAACGTAACTTAGACAGTCACACAGAATAACAAATAGTTCTCCAAATTTCCTTCTGCTTCTTCTAAATTTACTTTTTTTAGCTTCATTAAGTATGACCTTGCTCTTGTGTGACTAAGAACTGTCAATTTTCACAACCATTCATTTTGTATTCCTTTAGCCAAATTTCCTGCCTCTGTTTCAAGTCTAATTTTAGCCTGTTTTCATCATTAATGTACCTATTCTATTTAAAATAAAGTAATTGTTATGAGCATTATGTGAGGTTTTTAATCTCTACTTTTCTCTAGAAATGAAAGGACTAAAGATTTCATGTTGTACGGATTCCCAAAATAACGGGAAATAAAACCTAGTTGATACTAGGAAACAGAAGCAAATGCTGCCTCTATTTCTGTACTACTCCTACAGGTGATAATCCGGTATTAAACATAGAATATGTTGTGTAATTCAAGGCCATGCCTAATGTCACAAGCTAACAGGACTCTTGAAGGACTATACCAAGTGGCTTTTTAGCCAACTGTGTTGATTTGACTCAGTTTCATTTGGGTTTACTGTCAAGCTTACAATTTGTGGTAAAAAGGGGAAAAAATATCCAGGCTGTCTATAACCCTATGAATTTCAAACCCTGAGAACTGACACTATTACAAAGCTCTGTGTCCAGAGAAAGTTCATGAGGACTTGTAGAGAGTGAAGTACACATACCAGCCCTAGTCCGTTCCTGTATTTCCAGTGAGGGCACTGGAATCCTTCCACGAAATCCACAGGAACTAGAGAAGCTCTTCTTAACTGTGTAGATATTTACTTACCCAAAATAAACATAAAACACCAACACACAAATCCTTCTCTCTTGTCTTACATACAAGAACATGAGCTTGAGACTTCGAGTCAAACAACTAAAATCCTATTTGTAATTCTCAGAAACTATATGGATTGTGGATCAATTTTCTTTACAGTGAATTTGAAATAAAACCTGTTGCTCAGGGTAATAGGAATTAAAATAATTATATAACATGATTATGATTACTCAATTTTTTTTTTTTTTTTTTTTTTTTTTTTTTTTTTTTTACATTTTGTATTTTGTGTGCCACTTTTGAAAATGGGTGTTTGTCTTGGGTACAAGCACATGCATCTTGAGGACAAAGTAAAAACATTTTTCCTAAAAATGTGATTCAGGATATTTCAAGTAAATTTCTATTGGACCTGACCCTTTTGTAATTGCAATTATGGGTGAAATATAATACAAAAGGAGAAGAAAAAACAAAGCACTGGAATTGTTGAAAAAAAAGAATCTGGAGGAGCTGAGCTGAGCTGGAAAATGTGGAAGGAAAGAGCAGCCTTGTTGAGTATCCAGTGTCAATGACTTCTGTTCCCAGGGCACGCTCACGTCTGCGCTGCGCAAGGCCATGGGCAAGGTTTGGGGCAGCTGCAGTCACCGGACAGAGAAGGATCTCAGACAGGAGAAGTTCATAGAGCAGACACCCAACTCGTGGCTCTGATTTGGCCCCAACAACTTGAGTGACTCCTGAACCGTACATGTGAGCAGCACATTTGAAACAGGACAATTAAACACGTAAGGATTATAGTGAGATAGAACTTAGCCTCTAGGAGGCAGTTTTTGGTTTGAGTCTAACCAAGTTAATGACCTGCTAAAAAGAAAACAAAAATAGAGTCTCCTACCCCCAAGCGATCAAAGACCAAAGCACACTGAAAAGTTTGGTAAGAATATAACAGAACCCAGACTTTCTAAAAAAAAATAACACAATTTGAGATAATTAAAAAATTACCCCAAACATCAAGATTTTAGAAGAAAAGCCTGCTTTAAGTCCATTTTTATGGGGGGGGGAACCTCTATAGACCAAGAGTAATATGAACGAGATGATGGAATTAGCAAAGAATCTTAAAACAGCGTTTTGTTTTGCCTTAAGATTTTATTATTTGACAGAGGGAGACGCAGGGAGAAGAGGGAACACAAGCAGGGGGAGTGAGAGAGGGAGAAGCAGGCTTCCTGCTGAGCAGGGGATCATGCCCTGAGCCAAAGGCAGATGCTTAAGGGCTGGGCCACCCAGGTTCCCCTAAAACAGTTGTTTTAATAACCTTACGGAAGTAAAGAGATGGTGTTGGTGGAAAAACTAGAGATGTCGGCACAGAAATAGAGACTATCAAATGAGAACCAAATGAAAATTCAAGCCCTGGAAAATACAATCCTTGGAATCTAAACAAATTTACTGAAAGGTTGACAGACTTCAGCGTCCGTTATCTGGAAGTTCGGCAGTGGGAACTGCGTACTCTGTAGAGAACCACATTGGCCCCACCCCCAGAACGAAGGGACATCAGGCTCCCTTAAGAGAACATAGAAATAAATGTTCATTATGGACACTGGGGAGGGTATGTGCTATGGTGAGTGCTGTGAAGTGTGTAAACCTGGCGATTCACAGACCTGTACCCCTGGGGATAAAAATATATGTTTATAAAAAATTAAAAATTAAAAAAAATAAATGTTCAATAAGTTTAATTATGATTCCAGAAGTAGGGAGAAACTGTGGGGAAACAGCATCTTTGAAATATTCTGAAAATTTCCAAACTAGGCCAAAAAAAAAAAAAAATCAAGATGGTCAAACTACTGAAAAGAAGAGAAAAAAGCCTTGACTGCAACCAGGGGAAAATGATGCCTTACATGCGGGAGCACAACAATTTGATTTATTGCTGATTTTACATCCAAAACCATGGAGACCATCTCTGTGGGACAACATCTTTAAAGGGCTGAAAGCAAGGCAAAACAAAACAAGGCAAAAGTGGAAAGAAGAAACAAAATCTGTCAACACCGATATTTACATCATTTGGAAAATCCTTTAAGAACAAAGGCAAAATAAAGAGAAAAATACGAGAACTAAGAGGATGTGTCACCGGCAGGCGGGTGTGTGTGAAATGCTAACGTAGGTTGTTTAAGCTTAAGGGACATAATATGCAATAGAAACTTGAATCTTCAATAGAAAATGAAAATCAATATAAATGGTAAATACCTCGGTAAAAGAATTTTTTTTCTCAATTTCTTTAAAGTAACTAAGACATTTTAAAGCAGAAATTCTGGCATCTTGGGGGAGGCGGGTACTGGCAGTCCATGAATTGTAAATACATGATAACCATAGCAAAACAAACAAACAAAAAACCCCAAAAAACAACAATTGCATTTTTTTAATACACTTGAAATAAAGTGGTATAACATTAACTACAAGAAAACCGAAAACCAGGCAAGCTTATTGTACTTTCTAGAACAAATAGGGAAGAAATAATGCATGTAGGTAGTTAAAAGACCCATAAATTAAAATGAAGTTCCAAAATATACAAACATTCTAAAGGCGGGAAAGGAAGAAGAGAAATAAAAACCGATACAAAAAGAAAGCAAATAAATCATTTTGTACCAAGTGGTAGAAGAACATCACTGCTGAGGTTAAGATCGGTTTTCCCAGATTTCTTCTTTCTGTTGCTCAGTTGGTAGGTACTCTAGTACTTACGGGTTGGTGTGTGGTAAGAACTTGGAATGTCAGTGCCTGGGTGGCTCAGTGGGTTAAACCTCTGCCTTCGGCTCAGGTCATGATCCCAGGGTCCTGGGATCGAGCCCCACATAGGGCTCTCTGCTCCTCAGATCTCTGTCTGTCAAATAAATAAATTTTAAAAATCTTAAAAAAAAAAAAAAAAAAAAGAACTAGGAAAGTTACATGAAGGAAACCGTGTCCCTAACCTCAAAGAGTGAAGGCATCCATGGGGACAGAGACAAGCAGCAGCACAATATGACCATGTACTATAGTAGGTCTAAAGGTAGTGACCTTGCAGGAGGCTCTCGAAACCTTGATCTGGGTCACTCATTCAGTCTATGCCTTTGAATGGAAGCTGGGGTGCCGCGAACAATTAAAACAGGTGGTCAGTCGTTAGGAATGCCTGTCCTAACGTCAGGCTGCCTGTCCACTCACTTACCAGAAATTTTTAGAGTCTGCCTGTGTGTGTATTCATTATTTAGAAACTTTCTGTAAACATGAAAACTTTATTTCTGTTAATAAAAATACTCATTTTCATTAGAGAAAGCTCAGAAAACAGAGGTATAAAGTGAAAATCGCTCATGGTTCAACCACTAGAGAAATGTACTCAAGTATTGTTGACTTCCTGCCAGTATTTGTGAGTAATCAGAAAACCCCCACCGTCTGGACATTTGGGTGTGCTTATGTTAAGACTTGCCTTTGCTTATTGTTTAAAGAATCTAAGTAACTTCAGTATTTTAGGTTTTTCCTTTCCATGAGAGAATTTTACTTTCACATCTCCGATGAAGAGGATTATGCCACAGTATGTCTTTGCACACAGTATCCTTGGCAATATGACACTATTTTCCTTGAGTAAGTCAATGGAGTCCATTGCAAACTCTAATAATATTGTTTTTAAGACAAAGTATACTATCCATAAGAGGAAAAGAAGAAGTAGATTAAGTGGAAATCAAGTATTATCTTCCCAAGTCCTTCAATGTTTGAATGAAGGAGAACAAAATTTACCTTGTAAGTCTTGCAAAACCAGTTCTCAGCAAAACTATAACCCTTTGTGGGCTTTTTATACCTTGTTACATATACAGCTCCATGTATAGCTTTTAGTTTTGCATGTGCATCTCTGATACAAGAAATTATGTCACCCTTTGTTATTATGTAGTACTTTGTAATCCCCACAGGAAACCATTATTTTATGGTAAATAGTTGTATAGCTCAGGGAGAGTTAATTCTGTTTTTATACTGGATAGTTTAGATAATATTTTTAAATAAGTATAGTTTTATTCTCTTTTGTGTTTTTTATCTTTACAAACTCACAATTACTCTGAATGTGTAAGATTCTGTAACTAGATATTTTTATTAAAATCACTGTAAGCACCTCATTTGAGAATTCCAGTAGCTCCTAAAGAATACATTTAAGTTTCTCTATTTTGGTTAAAAAAAAAAAAACTTTCTGTGATCATGCTTTGTCTTATGATATACTACTTGTTATTCCTTTTCTGACTTAATTACCCAATTCAGAATAAGATTCAACCTCTCTTGACTGACAAATACAATCCTCAAATACATTCCATAATTTTATTGGAAGAAACTATGTGAAGAAAGACTGATACGAAATTTTATAACAATATTAAATTTTCTAGGAAATACTCCATTAGTTTAAGAAACACTGTTTTTCTCAAAAACTCTGCTTTAATTCAATAATCAGTTTCAAATTCCCTGAATTACACCTAACTTGAAAATAATACTTAACTAACATTAAGTATGTAGTGAGTTGAAAAGAGTGTCTTGGCTGGAATCCTACCTTTCATAATTAGCTCTCCTGAATGTCGTACTTCATGCCAGGAAAGGATTGTAGAGTGACTGCAAAATCTAAGGAGAGCGTGTCCCCCAGAATCCTGGATTCTTGGTTCCTCTTCAGTCGCTCATGAAGGGAATCCATGACATGTTCATGTTCAAGGAAAGAAGGGCCCTTGGTAATCCATCCATTATGTTATGTCTGAATTCAATAGACCTAACCCCAAAGCCCTTGAATTTTATCAAAGGCAAAACTTACGCTGTTGTACCTTCTCAAATACGCAGTAACTTTAGGATACAATGATTACATTTCATACTTGATGGTACCCATGACATATAAGTGACATTTGTCATTTGCTTCAAAATATCGTGCAATTATAGTCCTTTCTCTTCTAGGAGAACTTACGTGAAACCTGTGGTAATCCAGGGCTCTCCTGTGTGCTCTGTTTGTGTGTCTGTGTCTGGTTTTCTCATTCGGAGCACAGACCTTGGATTTGTCTCTCTGCTCTCTGTGCACGTGCTTCAGTTTCAGTCCAAATCGTCTCTTCCGTTCTTCCAGTCAAAATACACTATCCTCTATTTTCAGATCAGAAAGAATAGAAGATGCCCTTGATCTGATGAAATACAAACTAATTCACAAAGAGTTGTTAATGGTTACTAATATGGTACATTTCCCTTCTGGGCATAATTGCATTAAAAAGACAATTACCACCTCATGTAATGAATCTTTAATGGTAAAATTTCAAGCAGATAAATTTAGGAATGCATCCAATATGTTGGCTGTCGAGCCAATAGATTGATTACCATTGAAATCACTTATTTCACAATTATTATCAGGTAACTCCTGCTTGTAAGGTATCCTGTTGTGTATTGAAGTTATAGGGACATGTTGACCCATCCTTTGTGAGGTTTAGAAACACACATATACTAATAACATGAGGGGGAAGGCAGACCAGCAGTGGGGAGCCACGGATGAGCTAAGTCTGTTTGGATTAGAGAAGGGATAACTCTCCGGTACGGCCAGTGGATGAAGGGGGTAGGAGGCTTGGCTCAGCATTCGCTACTGAAGCACTTCCTAAGGAGAGGCAAGATGCGAACATGCAGAAATTCTACGGTTAGCCCTGCAAACTGGGGAAGTTGCTTGTGCAAAAGTGTGTCGGATAAAACCATTTCAGAAGTGCTTTTCCCATCGCCTCATTCCAGTTCTTCCTGACTTGACCCCAGGACATCAGGGAGAAATCCCCAAGCAGAGAGCGAACACCCACCGCCTGAACCGCCGGCATCATGGAAAAGGAGGGCCGAGGGGGCCCTTCCTCTTTCCCATCCCCCCAGTAAAGGGAGAAGTTTCTGTATTTGAAACACATCCCTGAGCAGACGAAACCTCCGGCAGTCCAGTTATTGTCTAGGATTTCTATCTACTTTCCCCAAATCTTGAGCATCTGTATGTTTGCTGATGGAGGAGCCTGTCTGTCCTGCCCTTGACCAGGTGTTTGATCAGTGACTTTGTGGTAAGCAGAGTGTGTTTCCTGCGTCTCTAAGTCAGATTCTGGGGCTCCTTCCTGTGACCCCTCCATTCCTGCTTTAACTCATCAGACCGCTCCAAGTGTGTGGTCATATCTCCACATAAACACAGAACAGTACGGGTAACTGTTGGGAACTTAGAGCCCCAAAACCATGCACTCCCATGTGGTTTCTTCTTCCACGCGGAGCTCGTGCATGGCCGCCTCGGTTTTAATTTACATATTTGATCACATATGGAAGAGGTGCCCCACCCCTTTCATGTGGAAATCGTGTCACTGATGGAGTCTTGTCCAGCAGGAATTGCATATTGTTTCACAGGCTTCAAGAATTCTCCCTGGCATAACATTTAAACAGTGCATCTTCTGGCAGCGAAACAAAGAGGCTACTCTAGAGTTACGGAAAGTTAGAGAACTGTTTTTGAAGCAATGTTAAGACCTTTGTGTAAGTAATGCACTCAATAAAAGTAGAACCCTCTCTTCTACTAATTTAGTTGCTCTCTGTTTTGCCAAAAAAAAAAAAAAAAAAAAAAAAATTAACAGTTGACTTACTAACTACCCATGACTCTGATGAACACCAGCCATATTCTGGTTAAATGTAAAAGTTCAATCAGCTATTAAGGACCTTGGAGAAATATTTCCAAAAAGAGTCAACAGTTCTTGAAATGTTAACTGCACTCTCATTGTTTATGTGTTTTGGGCTATTGCCTTTCATAAGATGTGTTGAATGCTTTGTATCATTTGAGTGTTTTTTTGTACAGGAAAATGAAATTTCAAGGGAAATGATCTATGAATGTAAACCAGAGAATAGCATTTTAAGAGTTGTCACTATTTATATAGATTGAAATATTATAATCAGAACTCTTTTACAGTGTATTTTAATAACCATTGCAGAGTGTTTTTTTTTTTTTTAATTGAGCCATTTACATGGATTTGACACACAATGAACGAAATCATGTGGATATGCTGCTTAACTATGGAAATCAGATACAGGAAGAAAAAGAATGCCTGGGTGAAAGGGGTGAACCAGTCTGTGGGGAAGCCTGCGTACTGGCCCACCATTACCATTATGTATGTGAACTTTCAGGTAACTGAGAGTACAGGTAGCAAGATCCTAGGAAGTCCTGGAATTTTTCGCAGTGAGGGGCTCTTGTTCAGAGTCTGGAAGGTTGGCTGGGAACTTACTCAGTGATCAGTGAGCCAGAGTGTATCGGAGTGGGGAAGAGAGATGTGCCAAAGGAAGATGTACATGCAAAGGTCCTGAGGCCTGTAGAGCTTGTTATCTGCAGGAACAGCAATTGTACAAGAGATGTGTAGATGGTGTATTTGGATGGATATGGTCACATGAGCACGTTAGTAGGGATTTTTTCACAATACTTGCAAACTCCTTGATTATCCGACGCTATGTATCTCAGTGTGGGGAAACAGGCATGGCACTTTACTAAAAAAATATAAGGCACCCACTGTTTTGACTGAAGGAGAACCAGTAGCTCAGACATCAGGCTGGGCCTGTGAGGCTCATCTGACCTACACTTTGCAGGATGTTTCCCATCCTAACAGCAAATGGGAAGGAAGGCATTTTTACCGGTGAGACTCTGTAGGTAGAGATAGGGACACCTTACGTACCTGGGCACAAGTGCCTGCCTTCTGTCATTTCTAAGATTATATTCTTATTTCCCTGGCATCTGGAAGAGGAAAAGGAGTGTTCTCAACATCTTGTTTATTTTACTGAACATTATCATGGTGTCCTTCAGAACTTCTGCTCTGGGGATGGTACCAACACGGCTTCATTACGCACCTTTTGTAATAATGGGTGAGCTGAGTTAAATTATTACAGACACTTAAATGAAGAAAGGGCTTGCTGAGCAGCTTCCTATCAGAGACCAGGGGGCACTAACCTTCCTTCAGAGGACAATGTTTCTGATCAGAAGAACCCCCAGGTTTTCCAAACCATCATGGCGTGTCCTTCATCATTGACTAGAGAAATTTTGCCATCAGCCCTTTAGGAAGGAAGGAAGCAAGGAAATGATGGATGTGAGATGGTTCTGACAGACCAGAATCCAATCAGCAAGATTCTTGGCCTCCAAGAGAACATTTGTATTTTCTTACTTCCCCAACTGCCAAGAAAATAAGATTATGGTTTGTCCTGCAAGCACATAGTTTGTCCCACTGTAGTGTTATGCCTGAGTTTTCCCATCGGAGAGACCACCAAGGAGCCAACACTGATGTAATCACATGAGGGTTTATGTGACAAGCTTAATCTTGGGCCCAAGTATACCCGACAGAGCGCAGTAGGGACTTGGACCCCGAGGCTAGTTAAGGCAGGGGTTTTTATGGGTCCTTACATGAGGCTTGGGGCGGGGAGAAGTTTCAGACTTTTCTGCAGTAAGCTGATTAGCTGTTGCCAGGGTGTTGCAGCGTGGGGTACTTTCTTGGAACTAAAGCAGGGTGGGAGGCCCTGGAACAAAAGTAAAGTAGGGGCAAGTTCAGCCCTTGGGCACAGGGTCCTGAGATGTCTGCCGGAGCTAAGACGCTGTACTTCTGCTAAGGTGAAGTCTTATCCTTGAGGTGGGATGACCTTAATTTTCTCGGCCTCCACAGTAGTAAAAAATAAAAAGCGTTTTGGAGGGAAAAAAAGTTCCTATTAAAAATTACCTTCTAGGGGGCACCTGGGTGGCTCAGTGGGTTAAAGCCTCTGCCTTCAGCTCAGGTCATGATCTCAGGGTCCTGGGATCGAGCCCCACATCGGGCTCTCTGCTTAGCAGGGAGCCTGCTTCCTCCCCTCTCTCTGCCTGCCTCTCTGCCTACTTGTGATCTCTGTCAAATAAATAAATAAAATCTTTAAAAAAAAAAAATTACCTTCCAGGAGTTGGGCTGTGTACAAGTTACAGAAGCAAATAGATTTATTAACCTTTCCTAAGTACAGTCAGTTTAAATGACCCACAATTGATTCTGGGCTCACATGTACTCAGATAGCATAGGATTTGGCAGACTATATAAGAGAACTCTAATTATTCATTTATTTTTTCTTATATATATATATATATTTTTGTATTGTATTTCTCTCCCAGGAAAGACATTATGACATTGGACCCACCATCACAAAGTGCTATTGTTATAGAAAATTTCATTCATTATTTGACTTATTAATTTAAATTAAAAAACAACAACAACAACAACACTGCCCTGCAGAGAAAATCCCTGCTACCCTTCAGTGCCTTTTAATGTTATTATAGGTAAGCTCCCTTTACCCAAATATCTTAAATATTTACAGACAAGTTGGGTATAAATCAGTGCTCATTTAAGACCTTTTAGGATTTCAGTGTTTAGGGCTGCGGAAGTGCCCTCGGCTGGAGGGAGCCCTTCATAGAGAGGTCCACAGGGAGAGGTCAGGAGGTCCGTCAGGCCGTGGCCTGCCTCTTGGGCAGCCTTGCTTTGATGTTCTCACTGGTGTGAATTGGCAGATGCATTTACTACCTGCCAACTGGGGTTTTAATCCACAAAATTTTAAAATCTGCTCTTTCTGGAGATTTCACCTGAATTTCCTTTTACAAAGGAGCTTGGGAAACGCTGCCTTTCCCCACCCTGTCCCCTGGGCCTGGGGGCTGGGTGGCTTTGTGAGGCGGTACAGTGGCACAGAGACCTTCATTGTCTGTCTCCTTAATCTCCTTAACCCTGAGGTCAAAGGCCTGTGGACACAGGAGGGGGCCTTGGGATCTGACAGGGGAAGGCTGGGGACAGGCACAGCCACCTCGGAAGGAACCTCAAGGGATACAGAAGAAATCTAGGCATTATGAACCCTTTCCACTGCGTGTTTACGTTTCACTACTGAAGTCTGATCGTTGAACTTCCAGTCCGGCAGGAACAGTAAATGTCCTGCCTCGCTCCCTGCCGGACGCCCTCTGAGACTCCTACATCACGTTCTTGGTGCTCCGCGGAGCAGGCAACCAGCCCAGGTCATTGAGGAACCCCGTGCTTTTTTTAGGCAGCTTCATGTTCCCAACACATGACCTCTTTTCGTTTAATGCCTTCTGGATTTATTAGGTCTGGGTCCTAGATAATTTATTATCTCCATCATGGTACATGATGCAGTGTTTTCCCTACTGTGAGTTCTCGTTCTGGTTTGTTCTTACAAGATAGGAAATACTCTCAGACGAGCCATTTCTAGAGAGATGTATGTCTAATGGGAACTAGATAAATATCATGTGTCGCTTTTTTTAAAAGGCCACTTAGTGAGGATGGGGAACAGTGTGTGTGTTGGTGAAGCTTTATTTTTTCTGGCTCTCCCTGGAAGGATGTAGGCTCAGGCGGCCAGTCTGTTACACTCACTGACGTATCCCAAGGATCTAGAAGAGTGTCCCACACGCTGTGTTGTTACAGAGCTGTTCAATGAATAGGCCTTTAGTAGATGTTTGTTTTCTATTAAAAATGTGGCACGCAACAGTTTTTTAAAAAGATTTTATTTATTTTTTATTTATTTGACAGAGAAAGGTCACAAGTAGGCAGTGAGGCAGGCAGAGAGGGGAAAGCAGGCTCCCCGCTGAGCAGAGAGCCCAATGTGGGGCTCGATCCCAGGACCCTGAGATCATGACCTGAGCCGAAGGCAGAGGCTTAACCCACTGAGCCACCCAAGCACCCCCAGTTTGGTTTTTATATTTGATGGATACGTGTGTCGCACATGACATGTACCAATCCTTGTCTCAAGAACTTGATACACTATAATCTGTAGGATTCTTTAGTTTGATAGTATTTGAAATTTTAAATCAACATTTATTGGTGCTATATGTCATTTTTAAAATTATCTGTTAATATGTGTATGGAATGCCTACTACCTTATTTCTTCGTATCGGTGACTGTTGTTAATGGCTTTTCCTTAAAATGATCAGTTTCATAATATTGGAACCTTTTGCTCTTCAGTATGTATATGTATGACACACCTGTTTACACACACTTTCCTTTCACGTGGCTGACAGAATTCCAAGCACGAGACGGGTGTCTGTGAGGTCGGCAGGGGTGGGCAGGGAATGCTCCGACGCGGCATCCGAAGGCAGGTGTGTCTGGGCTGGACGTGGCCACACGGGTCGGATGTGGTGGCGATCTCGATTATGGCGTCGCGGGTCTCCCAGAAGAAAGTACACTTCTGTGGAGGAGCACTCCATCTCAATCTTAAAAGTGCCCTTTCTGGAGACAGGAGCTCGGGTCTGGGATGCAGAACATGCCATCAAAAGGAGCTGTGTTTTGGGAGATGGCTGTTCTCCACGTTCGAGCGCTTATATCAGTGCAAGACGTGACTTTAAGTGACCCTCCTCCCATTCAGGCTGCTTTCGTTGCTGTTCGCTTATTTGCGGTGTATGTGTTTTCCTCCTTAGGAAACTTATAGAATATTTATTTACGACTGGCTGGACTTACTGCCCACTTAAGGCTTAAAAAAAAAAATCATCAAATGAAAGATGTTCACTGCTTTCCCCCACCCCGGGGTGTGCTAATTAGAAGAACCCCCTTGAGATGCCTCAGTCCGGCCGACCGTGGTCCTGTGGCCACGTTTGTCACGGCCAGTCCGAGGAATGAAAATTGCGGGGACCTGTTCTGTAGGCTGGGGCGCCTTTCCTGCGCTCAGCCGGCCGGCAGTCTGGCCGCCCCGGGCTTCTGCGCTCAGCAGGCGTCTTCCCTGACCCCTGGGCTGTCCCGGTGCTGCTCCTGCTGTGTTGTCCTCCTGGCACGGGTGTCTGTCAGCGCAGCTGTGCTCTGTGGTCTCCTTATCCACCTGCTTCCCTGCCGCCAGACTGGAGCTACCAGACGGTACAGCAGGGGTTGCAGCATCCCCAACTCAAATGATTAATGATGATCAAGGACCTCTATTAGCTATTGATGGGTAATTAACGTATTCAGTAACTTTACCAGCACACCCAGAAGTTTTCACGTCATGAAAAAACGGACATCTTAACATACAGTCTGCATTCCTTCTAAACTGAAGGAACACTGTTCTGAAACAGCCCATCCTATGGCTTCCCATCTACACACCTGTTTGGCTAACAGGTGCCAGTCCTGAGAAGGAGAGGACTGTTGAGCGCGGTCAAGTGTGCGAAGTCCTTGCTCCACACTGTTTCTGCGGGACCTCCATTCAATCCTACTCATTTTTTTTTTTCTTTCAGTTTGACTCTAATCCCTTTGTAAACTCTTTGGTTTCTAAGACCTGTTTTTAGGGAGCTATACACAAGCTCTGTACATGGAAGGGAGGCTGTGCAAGGGTTAAATCATGTCTACAATTCATTACTAATACTGTCTTTTTTATTTCTTTTACTTTTTGTCCCTTTTAATTGTCCACATTTCCAAGTTAAGTCCATCCTGTGACAAAGGCACGCCTGCCCAGGCGGCCAGCACAGCATGTGTAACAGTGACTCCACACACACAGTCAGCAGCGCCGGTCCCAGACCATGCTCACTCCCGCAGGAGAACTGTGACGGAGGGCTTTTCCATGGTCTGGGGACATGCTGGGCTGGACCGGAGCCTGTGCACCTGCTGTGAAGCCCTTCTTGTGTGTGTTTCCACAACAAAGCGACAGGAGGACACAATATTCCTGTGATAGCAGATGGTATTGTGCACAACATAAAGGATCACAATGGGTATTGTGGTGCTCACTTTCAGTTTTACTTTCCTTACGCCAGAAAAATGTACCTCTTTGGTCCACATGTCAATGGGACATCTATATGTTGTGACTGTGACACAGACTGGGGAAGTTGCCTGTCGAGTCACCAAGTGATTAGCAATCTAGGCCTTCGTGAGGGCTCTGTTGCCCCACGCCTGCCTGCTTCCTCTCTCGTCCTGTGGGATCCCTGGTGAGTGGAAGAGTGTGCGTGGCGATGGTGCTGGGGGTAGATGGTATCTGGATTTCCTTACAGGGCGGCAGGTGTGTCCCAAACTCCCTCACCTCTAACCCCAGATGCTCTGGTCTTGGTGCTCCTGCCAGGTGCTTGTGTTTCCTGTGTCAGCCCCACCCCTACCTGCCGCAGGTGCACCGCACTGACGCCCCCGTGTCCAGCCTCTGCTCTGGCTTCTTGCTTGTTTCTGCAGGAAAAAGCCCACGTGTCTTCTTGGACGCCCTCCTCTTGGCTAGGTGTCTTCCAAAGCCTCAGCTGCTGTTTTGTTTTTTTTTTCATTCAAATAACATAAATAATTACAGAAGGAGTGAGTAATTCTCTAACCAAAACAGAGGAAGTTGAAGTTGAGGTAGATTTTCACCAAACAAAATCTGTACAGCCTAGAAGGGGAGACTTTCCGAGGGTGGGGACCTTCCAGAAGAGTGAGGACATGTACCTGCATATGTTTATTTAAAAGCTCAGATATTCATCTGTCACCTGTTTATTTCTATAACTGTATTTAACTCTTTTGCTGCATTTACTATTTACTACTTTGCTATGTTTATGGAACCAATATGGGGACGCCCGTCTGGCTCAGTGGTGGAGCAGGGTTGTGAGTTTAAACCTCATGCGGGGTGGAACCCGCTTTTAAAAAAAAAAAGACAAAGAGAAAGAATAAGTATATAATTGGGTATAGCTTAAAAAAAATGCACCTTTCCAATCAATCCTAGTTTTTCTCAGTCATTTGAGGTACAAATATCTTCAACTGACCATTTCCTTCCTAAAGAGGCTTAGTTATTTCGACATTAACTATTCAAGCCCATCAGTTGTATATGACAGTATATTTTTATTTCCAATGAATACATGGAGACTTTCAGTCTCATTATTTTGGTGGTATCTAAAATTAAAATAAATTTGTTCTGTTTTAATATTTTTCACTAGTATTTTATATTTGTTATAATTCCTGGTATAGGATCAGATTTTGATTTTAATACATGAAATACTGTATAGAAATACTTGTCATAATTTAACATTATTCTCTGCACAAAGCTGATCTGATTTTGCAACGTTTACAGAATTTGAAATAGGTATTAGGTCAGTTAATAAGCACGGTTATAAAATATGATTATAAAGACGGAATTTTTGAAATGTTTATATTTTTAAAGAGGACTTAGTTTTTTTTTTTTTGTAATTTAAGGAAGGCTATTGGAGAGAAAACACTGAAGTTTCTCCAGAAGCCAACAATAGTATTATGAAAATTATTTAACATGTATTTATTTGAGTTAAATGAATTTACTTTCCAAACTTGTTTTATTCAGAAACTGAATCAGACTTTTAACTTTTAACTAGTCGCATGTGAGAAATTAATTTCTTAAACTATTTTTGAGTGGGTGAGCCCTGTAAACCCTCTAATATACAAAACTGTATCAAAGTACATAAAACGCTTTCATTAATATTCTCATCTTGTTTGGATACAGTGTATCTTCTAAGTGTATGAAATAGACACACATGTACATGCATGTTGACATGATGTCCTTTGTATGCTGTTAAAAGCAGTTCTGAGTGAAAACTTCTGATGTCTGCACTTCATGGATTTAAGGAGAACTCCCAGAGCTCAGGGTGCAAACAGACATGCGTTCTGGGTGTTACGAGGCATTTAAACACAAGCTCTCCGAACAGAGAGCACTGTGGAGAAATGGATGGTGCTGGATGCTGATGAAGCTTCTGTTTGCCTCATTGCAAGTCCAGCTGAAGGTCAGCGTCACCCTAGATCTCCAGGGAAGGGTGCATCACAAGATGCCTAAGCGTTTATCTCGCGTACACGTGGATTAACGTTTACTGGGCTTGCTGCTGTCCCTATTCACGGACCTGCTCATTACATAGTTCATCAGATGAGTACGCTGATCTGCGTTTTATATTCTGTTAGAAGGTCAGTGGTGTGCACCCGAAACCCCAGCACCCTGTGGGGAGTGATGAGTTCCATTAAGAGTTGTAATTCTCAGAAATGTTCTATTAGTCTCCTCTATGTCGTGACACAATGATCTAACAATCAGGCTCCAAAGTATGTGTCACGGGCTGGAAAGAAGTTTGCTTCTCTGCCAGGACACAGGTTAGGGTTACAGAAGGGAGTCCAGTTTGGGCTGATGGCCTGGTCCATGCTTTGTTTACTCGGGTGTCTGTCCCTGTGTCTCGGTCCTTCTCTGCATCATCGTAGAGAGCTCACCCCCAAGGTCCCACTCCAACCCGGGAAAAGAGGAGGTGAGGGAAACACTCTTCCACCCCGCGGGCTGCTGGCTCTGCGTTCTTATGTGGGATGAGGGGCCCCGGGAATCTCTGGGATGTCTTTCCTAAGAGATGGGAAGATACGTACATATTTCTGATTGCAAGATAGTTAGAAAATGCATCCATGTATGTTGAATTTTATATCTTCTTTAAGTTATCATCTGTCACAGTAACTAATTTCAAGTCAGGTCAACAATTCATCCAGCCCATTAGTTAAAGTTATTGATCATTTTCATAAAAATCAGGGCCTTCCAGGGCACCATTTCACCGTCTTGTCCGGAGGCTCATCTGCACAATCCCTCGTGTTTCCCTTGTACTGCGGACGGTGAGCTACACGAGTGCGACGCGGTGATGAGCAAATATCATGTTGATGGCAGAGATCCACGTTACTGATCAGGGGCTGTGAGACTCTCAGAATCCTCTTCCCGTGGAGACTCTCTCGGTGTCTCTGCCCGGTTGAAAGACGTAACAGATGAGAGAGGAAGACTGGGTCTGGTATTTTCTAGCCAGCTCCCTCGGATTTGGGAGAGCTGGCTACACAGCAGGTCACACCCCTGTGTCCCCAACCCTGGTGCAAAATGATCAGCCTTGCAGAGAGCAGAATCTGTCTTCCCTGTAAGACACCAGGGGTTCCTGATCCAGAGCTTATGGCAAACGCTCTTTGACAATTACATTGTATGAAAATTACATGCGTGTGCGAGTAATTGGCAAAGGTCCGGTGCATGCTGTAGGAGCTCAGTGGTCAGTGCCCCCGTGCAGTCTGGTTCAGAGTGGCAGGTGTGCCGGGTCTGGCACTGCCCCCGTCCCTGGTGTGTCATACTCACCTGGTATCCTGCACACCTGTGACCTTCGAAACGCATTATAGCCTGCACCTCTGTCCCTTTGACGTTATTTGGCCACCGTTGCCTTCTCTGTAGATTATCTTTCTAAACTGGACTTTGCCACTGCAGGAGAGCCCAGTCCCCATTTCAGCAGACTCTCCTAGACCTGCCCGCATCCACACACGAGTCCCTTCACGCTTGGTAATTCTGAGAAAATCTGCAGCAGTTCCTTCCAAACCAGAGTGTTTGAATCTCTTTCCTCTGTTCTTGAAATTGCGTTCTGAGCTGGGCTGCAGACAATGGGGCGTTCTCTTTGTAGTTTCAGGGTGTTTATAATTCTGCAACAGCCTTCTCAACCTTGCAGCTTCATTTAACTAAACTATGCTGTGAGATTTAAGCAGCCCGTCAGGGGCGTGGCAAAATGTCAAGAAATTGCCTCATCTGACTTGAATTCGTCGTATCTTTCTTGACCCTTCAAACCTTAGATGACTTTTTGTGCGGCCTTTGTAAAACTGACGGGGAAATCCGGGAAGTGTGCCGTTGTTCCGCCAGCCCTCGTGCACGGGGGCCGCTGTTCAGAGGGTGGGTGCGGTGAGTTTCTAGAGCTTTCTTCTCTCCCTGTCTCTTCCTTATTTTCCTGGTTCTCCCTTTCCCTACTGCTGCTCTCACTCGGGGCCGTGTACTCAAGGGGGAAGAGAGAGGACTTCTAACATCGTTCGGGGGTGAGTTTGTAGGTCCCACATCGCTTCCCACCGCTCCGATCTGCGGGCTTGCCTTTCTTTTTCCAAACAGGTGAGTCCTAATCATTGACGTGAAGGTGAACCGATGCAAGATGCATGTAAAGGCAGCTTTCTGGTTTTTCTCGGCATAGTTGAAGCTCTGCGTGAGATGTAGGGCCTTTCCTAAAAAGGGAAGAATCGGCATTTCTGATAAAGACTCTGAAATTCCACTTCTTAGGAAATCCGAATTTTCCCCCAAGGCCAATTTGTGCCTCTCCTCTTCCCTTAATTAAGTCATGTGTTCGAGACGTAGTTTATAGAGTCTCCACGGAACTGTGCTGTTGCAGGTGCGGGAGAGAACTGCCAATCGGGGAACTAAGCCTCTGCTCTCTTTCCGCTAAGTCAAAACAGTGGTGGTGCCAGAAAGAAATGAGCCCAGTAAGTGATACAAAATAGTAGGAGGCCAGAATGGAGCTATTTTAGGTAAACTGAATGGGCGAGACCTCGGAAGAACGCTGTCCGTGGATGGGAGACAGGAACCGTAGGAACCATCCTAGAACGGCCTGGATCCAAGCAGGGTGAGAGTTTGCCAAAGCCCCGAGGAGGGCAAGAGCTTTGCATCATCTAAAGCCATAAAGAAGGCCTTTATGGCTGATGCACAGTGAATCTTTTAGGGGCTGCAGTCAGAGAACTAGCGAGGGGCTGGACCACGCTGGCGCTGCTGTCCCTGGTCCGGAGTTGGGGGTTTGTCCCGCTGCTCTAGAAGAGCAGGAGCGGATTCAGTCAGGGGGCACCACACATTTGACTTGTGTCCTCAAAGGGCCCTACTCGCTTGCTGAGGATGGAGGGTAAAGTTCACAGGAAGAGCGACACTTGCTATCAAAGAGGCTGACACAGTGGACTGGAACAATGAGCTGCTCTGAACTTCAGGTGGGAGTCACGGAGGAAATGACTTTGACAATGGGCGCATCTGCAGGATGGAAGACAGGAGAGCCTGTGAAGGCACCTGGCTGTGGGTGGGGGGTTGCTCCTTGTGTCCCCCGCGGGGGTCTGGGTTAACCGTTCTTAGGCCAGTGCGCACGTCCGTGGAAATGACAGTCCGGTAAGTGGGTGGTGGGTGCAGGGCGAGGCCCTCCCTGTTGGGTGGAGACCAGCGAGGGCGGAGGCTGGATGGAAGGTTCGGGGTCAGCGGGGAGCCTGCGAGCCAGGTAACACCGGAGCAGAGAAGGGGAGGCACGCGGGTCGCTCTGATGTCAGCAGGGAGGTAGAACCCATTTCCAGGGTGCCGTTGTTTCCAGAATAAAGGCCATCGTTAACTGGGGTCCTGGCAGTTTCCTCTAGGGGACGACTCCATAGAGCGGCGTCCTGTCGTGGCGAGGTTTCTGGGCTGAGAAGGGAGTGTGTGGTCTGAGTCAGAGAGCGGTCTCCGTCCGGGATTCCCTCACCTGCTCATCTCTCCCACCTGCCCCACAGGGTCCTGTGGGGATTTGGGGACCTAAGTCCTTGTGTCCCTGTATGTGCCATTTAATTACTGCTGGGTTCCCTCCTCAGTCTGAGAATTAAATTTAAATAGGTAATGTTGTTCTGTGTGTATACACAAAATAGAATTAACCTTCATGTTATATACCAATCTTCTCCATACACTGGTTCCTTGTTAGGATGGAATTATAACGAAAAGTTGTTCAGAAATTCAAAAAACTTGAAGTTTGCTATAAATGTGTATATATAATTTTTTTAAATAAATGCTATCCTATATATATAGTACTTGACAGAAAAATATGCTTTACCTTTCCCAGAAGATGCTCTTTTTAATAAAGCTTGAGCTATTAATATGAATTCAATCATGAAAATAACTTTTAGGTTCAAACGAACATGAAAATCATAAATTAGTAATATACTAACACCTGGTAAGCTGAAACTGCTTATGTCCATAACTTTAATTAAAACTATTTTTAGAAGGTAACTGCCGACACATAAAAGAAAAATTAAATCAGGTTAGACTGAGTGACAGCCAAGAATTCATTAATCGGAAATAACATATAACGCCACATGGCTTTATAAATTGTTAAATACCTTTCCTGATTTTCTGTACATAGAACTTCAAATTGGAAGTGATTTTAAAGTTGAATCTTCACAAAACCCAAAGTCTCTATCCAAATAAAATGATAGAACCATTGTATTAATTTATATTCATTTTCTTAAATAGGAATTTAATAGATTTGATTTGAATTACTCAAATGTGTATTTTTCTGTGCAATTGATACGAAGTGTGTGTGTGTGTGTGTGTGTGTGTGTGTGCACATGACGACAGGCGTGCAGGTCCTAATGTCAGAGAGTAAAAAGACAATAAAGCGCTGCCCAGACCCTGAAAGGGAAAGCGCCGATGAGAGAAGCGTCCCTTCGAGTGTCTGAAAATGACCTCCAGGTGTGTGGTCGCGCCCTGTCTTTGGTAGGTCACCTGTGTCCTGGTGTTCCGTTTTCGTCTTTGGATCTCTCGGTCACTGACTGGAGGGCCGGTTTGCCTCTTGGGCACGATGCCTGCCGTCGTCTTCCTACAGGCGACTCGCCGTTTCCCCAAGTCCCCGCTAGTCGCGTGTGCAGCAGCGAGGCTCCTTGGGGCGCGGTGGGCGCGCTGGCCCGAGCCCTGGCTGCACCTGCTGCCCGGGGGCCGCCCGCTCCCCTGCGGGCTCCGCCGGCTCCTCACGCCCGCGCCGAGCAGCATGTGGACTCGAGCATCAGGAGCTCGTCCGACCGGGCCGGGTCCCCACCCGCGGCCGCCCTCGCTGTCCGCTGATGGGCACGAACGCGGCTCTGTCTTCAGTCTCCGCATCCTTGAAGCGCTTCACCGGCTCAAATCCGATGTAGCGGATCATCTTTCCCCCTGCCTCGTCCTGCAAGGACCATCTTCCCTTCGGAGAGTTGGAAACAGTAAGAGCCGTCTCCCTCTTTGTCCCTGAGCTAGCTCGTGCTGCAGGAGCGGGGCCACGGTCCCAGCCCCTCGGAGCGGCCCCAGCTCGCTTGCCCTCGCCGCCTCTCCACGGCCAGGTTGGCGGTAACGGGGCCGCCGCCGGAGGAAGGCGCCCTCCCTCCTTTCCTGCCACCTTCGGGCTTACCTGCATACAACTCCCCGAAAGATGACGTAGCAGCTTCTCTTGTAGACCTCATGGTAGCTCAGGTAAAACACCACAAGTAAAAACACATTAGCCCCCAAAGTTAAAGACGGCTAGTCTCAGATCCCAGGGTGAAATTTAAAAAAATAAATAAGTTAGACCTTGGAGTTGGGGAGGGTTAGACAGGTGGAAGTTCCTGGTTGAGACCAGTTCTAGTTGTTGATCTCAGCTTGAGAGAGCTGCCTTGTCTCAGGGGACCCTGCCCAGGGAGCCCCCCACACCTAACACGGGGCTCCGGCCTCTCTCATTGGAGGCAAGGCTGAGCAGCCAAGTCAACCCCAGGGCTCTCTGTGGGGTGGGCTGAGGCCCTTGTCAGGACTGCGCTGCAGTTCCTGTCCTTTTTCTGCTCAGTCCTGTTTCTTCTCCTCCCCACGAGGTGTATCCTGCAAGCCCTGCCGGGTGAACCTACTCCCAAAACTGTGTCAGCGGTGGGGCCCCGGGATCGAGGCTGGAGCTCTGCTCACTTTGTTAGAGAAACCGACGAGGCCCAGATGGACTTACGCTCCCCGTGACTCCGCTCGTCAGTGCTAGAATCACAGGGAAAAGGAAGCCGCCTGATGTGGGCGAGCTCTTTCCCCCTCTGGAGGGGTCACTGGCCGCAGAATGAGGCACTGTCATTACGTCAGTGTGAGCCTCCTTATGGTCCAGAACCACTGAGTTTCGAATATAAGAAAGTTGAGTGGATGTTTCTGTAGCTCGTCTTAAAGAGTGTCCTACCAAGGCAATGATAATTGAGCACCGCATTCTGTTTAATCTCTCAGTTTGGCATTAATTTTCTAAGGTGCTTTCTCAGAGTCCCCCTTGGTTTTCACATTTTTCAGTTTGCAGGAAGAAGCGTTGAGAAAGGCATCAGACCTTAAATACGTCTGAAATACCGGCTGTTTTGCAACATCTTAAACTTTTATAACGGATGAGTCATCCTAATTGTCATTGTATTTGTTACTGTCGAGATGGAGAAGAAAATCGGATATCACAGAGGGAGACAGACAGCAGGCTAGAGAGAACAAGAACCCAGTTTCTGGTTCTTCAGCTTTTTTTTTTTTTAAGATTTTATTTATTTGACAAACAGAGATCCCAAGCATGCAGAGAGGTGGTGGAGGGGGGTGTGAGCAGGCTCCCCGCTGAGCAGAGAGCCCGATGCGGGGCTCGATCCCAGGACCCTGGGATCATGACCTAAGCTGAAGGCAGAGGCTTTAACCCACTGAGCCCCCCAGGCACCGCACTGCTTTTGTTCTTTGTATTAAACTATCTCCAAATGATTTCTAACATTATTATTATTATTATTTTTTTTTATTTAAAAGCTTTTCAATTATATCAACACAATAGGGACATGGTAATATCCTAGGGTTTGCAGAGGTGTGGTCTCACCTGTGTTCCCTCAGCCAGGTTCCTCAACCTCTCTGGTCTCACCTTCTTTGCAGATAGAGCTGGAAGAACGCCCCTTTGACGAGTTGTGAGGATTCACGTAGCACATCAGACTTTTGCTTTCTCCATGTTTCATGTTAGGCTTTTCCGGAAGTCTGCTTGAGGTACACAAGTCCTTCAGACTTGCACAACTCCTCCTTCCTCTCACGGGACTCCGTACAAGATTCCACATGAGTTCTGAGGACACTGCGCTGTGTGCTCACTTGCACACCCATGCCCTACCTCCCAGGCAGCAAGCCACCTCGGGAGTGGGATCTGTGGTGTCTGCACACTTGCAGCCTCACCACTCATCCTGACTTGGAATGCAGTGAGGACTGCTTGGAGGAGGGGGCGTGAGATATGTTGACATCTTTTAACAGTGTCATTGAGGAATAACACCTGTTTTTTCCTTTGACACTTCTTTCTTAGGATTCATTGGCTTTCTCTGCTCCAGGTGCTCATGATGGAGGCCTAAGAGATTTTTTCTTCTTTCAGGCTAGACATGCTGTGCGCTGTAACTCTCTGCCTAAGCATAGGTTTTGATGCATCCCCCGATGGCAGTGTGCCGTTTTACCATTTCAACCTGTTCAAGTATTTTCAAATATCCCTTATGACGTCTTGTTGAGGCGTTAATTAATTAGAAGGTAATTGCAAAGGCTGTGCCAGCCTGGTTTTCTGTATGCTTTCTGACTGATTTTTTGTATGCTTGCTCATTCAATTACGAGGCTTATGTGGAAATCTCCAGCTATCATTTGGTTTTACCCATTGCTTTTTTGCAGTTCTATCAGTACTTACATCATGCGCTTTGGGGCTTTGTTATGAAGCGCATACATGTTTAGGACTGCTATGCTCACTCTTTTATCATCATGAAATAAGCTTCTTCATTCCTGGATATACTTCTTGCCTTAAAACTGTTCTGTGTGCTATTAGCACAGCAACTTGAGTGTGCTTTTGCTGAACATTCTGTTCTTTTGGTTGCACTTCCCATCATTTCGCTTCTATCTACTCCTGTCTTTATATTTCAAGTGTGTTTCTTCAAGTCAGCGTGACATTGGACATTGCTTTATTCTGAAATCTCACCATCTCTACCTGTTTTTTTTTTTCTTCTGTTTAGTTAACATGTCTGATCTTGCTTGAGCACACGGAGTACAGTTATTATGCCTGTTTTAATGTTAGCTACTAATTCAACCACCTGTGTCATTTCTGGCTGAGATTTTTTGTGTGTGTTTTTTTTTTCTCCCTCATTAAGGATTGTGTCTTGCTTTTTTTGCAAGCTTAGTATTTTTAAGATTTTATTTATTTATTTGACAGAGAGATCACAAGTAGGCAGAGAGGCAGGCAGAGAGAGAGGGAGAGGCAGGCTCCCCACTGAGCAGAGAGCCCCATGTGGGGCTCGAACCCAGGGTCTTGGGATCATGACCTGAGCCGAAAGCAGAGGCCTTAACCCACTGAGCCACCCAGGCGCCCAAGCTTAGTAATTCTTGACTGGACACCAGCCCTGGAGAATCTTACTTTGGTGGATGTGGGACGTTTTTGTATTCCCAAAACCGTTCTTGAATTTTCTTTTCGGATGTAGTTAAATTTCTTGTCTCTGTCTGGTCCTTACTGGGGCTGCTTTTGAAGACTGGAGGAAGGGTGAGGGGAGTTGAGGGTCCAGGGTGACTGCTGTGAGTAGGTGGTCACTCACATACGGTCTCAGCAGGTGGGGGCCTGGGTGCACGACCCCAGCAGGGAGTGGTGGGCATCTTGCTAGCCTCCCCCTACTCTGGTCTTGTGCTTTTAAGATTTCTAAGACGAGATCTAGGTAGCACTCTAGAGTGATTTTCTTCCCCCAACCCTGAGCTTTCTCAGTACTCTGTTCTCTGCGCAGCGCGTGTTGAAGATTTCTGCTCTGACTGCTGGGAGCAGGCAGTCTGCTCAGCTCCGCGAGCATTCTGGGCACTATTACCTGTTATCTATTGGTCATTCGTTCACTAGACTGGGGTAATTGTCTGTCCATGCATAGGTCAGTACTCACCTGGAATGCAACAGGGCCCTCAGTCGTTCCCTGGGTGCCTCCCTCTGTGACTTTTAGCTTCTTTGACCTGCCCCATTCTTGTCTCTGTGTCATTCAGGGAGACCGCTGGGTCAGCCTGGGAGTCCGTGCCCTGTGCCTTGGGCATGCAAGTCTCTCCAGGCAACAAAGCCAGAAAAATGGTAGGGTCTGTCTCATCATCTCAGGGATCATGTTCCAGCCCTGCATGATACTAGTGCTTTGAGGGTTGGTTTTTGTTTTTCAAAAATTTTGACTTTTTTTCCTTAACTTGATTAAGGCAGGAAGGTATATCCAGCCCTCGATACCTCAACTTAGTGGAAAGAGGAAGTGTTCTAGTCAGTTTTCAGTTCTTCCTTATTTGAATTACCAAATGAGCCATGACTGAGAAAGAGTTTGGAGCTGTTTCCTGGAGTCAGTGTATTTGAATTTGTTACCCACCCTTCATGTTACTGAGTGCGATCTTAACCTCTGGAATGGACACGTGATCCTTGTTACATGAATGTCACATGTTAGCTGGCGGCGTGGTAGTTGGGCAAATGTCATCCTGAGCAGGTCTTGCGCTGTTGCTAGTAACCTTGCTCTCATTAAGGGAACGTGTACAAGGGGTTGTGGTCGTATTTGTTTAAATTTCCTTTACAGATTTTAGAACTACTTTCACCTTATCTTTTCACAAAAATTGAGACATTTGTAATCAATGGAACATTCGTTTGTTGAATATAAACGTCACTTCTGAGAAGAAGAAAGAAAAATGGTCTTAAAAGTGATTTACGAGTTAATGATCATGTCTATAATCCACCACGTGGCTGGAGGTTATGCAAATGGACCTGGCGAAATTCATGCATCTGTCATTTCCTTTCTGATGGCTCTGTGACAGTTGAAAAGCACATCTTGTGTTGTTCCTTATTGCTGTGCGTATCAGTCACATGATGAATTTTTGACCTTTGATATTAGCAGGCACCCATGTGTCCATGATTATTTTTCAGTTTGACTCCTGGGCTCTCTGTTTGGTCTTACTCTTAACTTTTGGTCATTTTTCTATGGAGTTGAATGATTGCCGGGCTCCTTAATTTCGGGTATTGTAGAGGATTTAAACATAGGCTCCCAACCTGTTTCCCTTCAGCTTCTTCTACTCTTACTTCCCCAGTCAGAAGAAACTTTATGACCTTTGTGGTCCTTCTTTTCTTGTTGACTCTAGAGTACACCCATGGACACACTCCATGGATTTTAAAACAAAGAGCATAATCTGTTTGAACAAAACAGATGGGAACCAATCTTGGCCATCATGGTCCTATTCATGCCTTCTCTTTCGTTGGGTCACCCTGTAGAAATTCTTCCTAAGGTTGCTGCTTCCTCCTCTCTGTTTTTCATTTAACTCTTTTTGTACTAATTTTGCAGTAATTTATTCCCGGATTAATACCCGTGTTGTTTGAGATAGCAAAGGCCCCACTGTAGCTCCAGATTAGAAAAATTTAGACAACTTCTGCCTTTGACTTAAAAATAGAAGACCATGAGGTCTTCTCATGGTTGGTTGAGCATCCAACTCTTGATTTCAGATCAGATCTTGATCTTGGGGTCATGGGTTTGATCTTCTTGTTGGGTGGATCCATGGTGGGTGTTGAGTCTACTCAAATAAAAAATAGGAAGACTATGAAAGTATCCATTGCGCAAAGTTAAGTGATATAGTAACCCATCTTATTATATCAAGCAAACCTCCATTGAGAAGACTACAGATTTGAAGACACTTTATTATTTCTTTTGATGTTGACATGTTTGTAAGAAAGTTGATTATAGTGCTGAAGAATAGAAATTCTGGATCCGGCATTTGCAAATCCTACCACCAGTACTTCCAGCTGTGTGGCCGTGGAGAAATTACTTAACTTCTCTGTGCCACAGTAGCTTTCTTTACAGAAATAGGATAATAATTACTTCATGCATACTGTTAATAAATATAAACCATGTCTAGCTCATAGTATGTGCTGTGTATTACTATTATTATTACTAAGTATTATTACTTAGTAATTATTACTAATTATTATAAGTATTACTATTATTATTACTATTATTATAACAGTATTAGTCATTAGTTATACTATTAGGAATAGTAAAGTAGAATTATTATGGCTAAAAATAGAATGGAAATTCTTTCTCTTTGGTTTCCCATTTTAAGGACAATATTGGTTCCCATGGACTTTTACTAGCTTTGTCCTTTCTGAAGTCGGTATGTATTAGAAGCGCTGCATACTTGTAAGTTTCTGTTATTTCCCTGAAGCGTCCATGGTGCATTGCACCTGGGGAAAATCAGAATTGTGAATGTCTGTTGATCCCTCCTTCTGTTCCGGACATCCCGTTAACTGTTCAATCTGTATTTCCTTTGGTTTCACACACACCCATCCATAGGCTTTACATGTCATCTCCCCATACAAGACACAGAAACTGAGATTTAAGTCATTGGCCCCAAATTCCAGGCCATTTCTGAAGTGGAAACACAAGTCTGAGAGCCCGTCCCCTTCCCATACCCCCGCACACGGTACTTTCCTTGCTGAATGTCCACCGCTACAACTGCTGCCCTTAGAGATGAACTTTCCTTTCGAATCTGGCCAAATCTTACCAATTTCTACCTTGAAATGTACATAAAACTCACATTGCCGTTTGGCTCAGTCCTAGAGCTCCTGTCACTGTTCAGAGTTATAGTTTTCCCGCGGCATTTCGTCCTCACTGATCCTCTACCGTGAATCGTGACTGGGAAAGGTGGGGTGTGTTATTGTGTCTCCCGAGCGGTCCTTGGGGGTTTTCTCACGCCATGACCCCCTCTCCATCCTCCTGCTTTAGCAGCCGTCCATGATTTAGGGAGTCTGTACTGAGAAAAGAGATCAGGTGTCAAGATTTGTCCGGATTTATGGGGTTTTGCCAGTTCCAAGATTTTTTAAAGTCTCTGAAAATTAGATAACCCTATTTTTAATCACTCCCCAAGGCTGTGGGAGGGGGTGCAAAGAGTCAGGGACACCCACAGCTCCTTAGTTTACATTTCAAGTGCTGTGTGTCCTGTGGGCACTCCAGGTTTTGTTTCCTTAAGCTGCAGGGAGACTCCTAGAAAGGCAAAGTGTAAACAAACCATCTGACATACACCCTCTGGGACCCGGTTTCCAAAGGATTGGGCCCAGTGGCATTTCACTGATTGTGGCAAGCTGTGAAAAACGCTGCCTCTCCCCCCCATGGATTCCAAACTTCCATTCACTAGCCTTTGGTCCCATTCAGAATGAATATGAAAGCTCTATTTTATTTCCGCATCATTGTGGTTTTGCTTTTCTCCTGGAAAAGGAGTTGACAGGACGCCCGTTTCATCCCTTAAACAGTCGGGGTCAAGGTTCTAAGGAAAGCCTAATGAAGTCCCTGAGTTGTGACCAAGACGCTTGCCAAACCAAATGCGTCAGGGCGGGAATTTCCGTGAGTGTAATTAGAATGGCAGCCTGTGTTTCAAGCCCTGGGTGTGCGGACTTGGCTCCGTGTGGTCCGAAGGAATGAGACCTGCCTTGAGAAGGAGGGACTGTGCCCAGAGCGCCTTTCAAGAAATGCTTTCCCATTGCCAAATGCATGCGTTGGGTGCCGAATTCCCATCACCCAAATAAGAATTTCTTTCTTGAAGCGTCCATGGGAAAGAGTGCAAATCACTTCAAGAAAGGATTTAAGGGAATTAAAATTAGAGTTCCAGTCAATTCAATAAGTATTTACTAAATACTTAATGTGCGCTCATTACCATGGGAGACACAAAGGGACATTCACTATCATCAGGGGAACTGGGTAAAAAATTAGTTAAAATGAAATTGGCAGAAATGCCGTTTGGATGGAGTTTCTGTTAAATTATGCTTTCCCAGCCCTGGATTTTTGTGTGTTGGCCAAGTTTTACGTGCCGTTGCCTTAAATCTTCGCGTAGACCCACAATTATTTTCATGTATTTTTCACAATTTAGGGTATTCTGATGGTGGTTAATTGAATTGATAATGCTTTTATAATGTACCCACTTTGGGCATTTTGTTGTTTACAGTCGAAAGTGGATCTTTTCATTCATCCTCAGTTATTTCTACTTTCTCGCTAGCATCGTTCACATTTTTTATTATTTTTCCTAAAATCAAGTTCATTGACAATAAAATACTTACTCCTCAAGTCAAAAATTTATAACCTCGTCCTACCAACCAGTGACACTGAACTTTTCAAGTTAGCGTTTGATCACTTTTCCCATCTGCGCGGCCCAGACCCAGAGAAGCCCGTCTCTGCCCGTGGCTCTAATGGGTACGGCCGGCGTCAGTAGCGCCACCGTCTCGCTGACAGTCAGCAGCTGCGCCTGAAGAAGACCCTTTACTCCGTGTACACTGTTGGAGCTGCCCTGCTCATCGGAGGCGCCTTCCACGGGCTCCTCTGTTTTCTCTGGCGGTCAGTGACTTTGAACGTCCGCATTACAGAGTCCTCCCCTAGCCTGGTGATCCAGAATGGCCAAACGATCGTTCTGTCCGAAGGCCCACAGCTGTCTGTTTCCAAATGCTGCGTTCAACTCTGTGAGAAGTTCTAAGACATGGAAGTTTTCTTTTCAGAGGCCCACTTTGGGAGATCCCTGTTTTCAGGAATGATTTTTCTTCTTTTTTGTTTTTTTTCCCTTTTTTCCTTAAACATTTCAAAGTCCATGCAATTCCACACTTCCTAGCGATATGATTGCACAGCCAACTTTTACCTACAACCTCTCCTTCACTTTTCTCTCAGTGTAGTAAATAGGTATCACATAGGATGGCGTTTGCTCAAGAAGCAGCATCGCGTGCAATCTCTCCTATTGTATCGCTGTTACTCTGGTCTTGCTGTGCAAAAGTCAGTTATGTTACCTGCACCAAAGCTAGTCACTGAAATGATTTCTTGCTATTTTCAATAGAGAAGTAGATAGAAAAGTTGTATCAGTCACATTTAGCTTTCAGAGTAGCTAATGGGGTTTTTCCACTTCTGAAAGTCATCACGCGTTGTGGTTCTCTGTAGCTGGTTTTAACGTTTTTAATAGATTTACTTGGATGACTTTTGTCTTCAGGGAAACAATTTATCTGGACACATTCTAAAGTGAAACTAGGTACCTTCTCATAAGTCTTTATACCATTTAATGTAAGTAATAAAGGTGTCTTTGAAAAAAAAAAAATCAAGATGGGCACCTGGCTTGTTCAGCATGTTAATTGGCTGACTTTGGCTCAGGTCATGGTTCTGCGGTCCTGGGATCCAGGGCCCCACCCGGCTCCGTGCGCAGCTTTGCCGGCTCTCACTTTCTCTCTGCCTGCTGCTCCCCCTGCTTGTGCTGTCAGATAAATAAATAAAATCTTAAAAAAAAAAAAAAAAGGCAAGGAGGGATTTGTGAATTCTAAATATTCTTGCAGCAGGAAGGAAAACCCCAAAAGCATTCATATGTACATATTTCCCCCACCCCCATCTCTCTTTTCCCATTGGTGGTGGAAATTCAGCCCCCCCCCCCCCCATCTCTGGCTTTCAGATCCCAGCTCTGCTGCTGAGCAGATGTCCTGCGTCCTGGACTGAAGTGGTCCTCCTAGCTAAAACTGAAACTTTCTACCTTAGAAGTGTTGGAGACAGAACAGTAGAACAGTGTTTTTAAAGAACATTTTTTTAAAAAACAAATTTATTGCCTTAGTGATAGAGAATGTGGAATTAAATACAGACTTTCTTTTTTATAAAAGACAAAGAAGATTGTGGATTATAGTGAATTTTTCTGTTGTGTTGTCTAAACTAACAGGTTTTTGCAGACTGGTCTCACAAATTATTTTAAAAATTCTAGAGCTGAACACGCTTTGACTATGTAAACTGATTTCATAAACATGTCAGTATTACATATTGAAGTTGTAATATTTGTTCTCTAAGTGTTTTTACATAGCTTAGTTTGTACCTATTTAAGTAATTTCGTAATAATAAAAATCATTTTAGAAATCACAGAAATTCCCTTCCCATTCATTGGGAAAGTTTTATTTCTCAGTTTACAAAGTGAGCAATATTTTGCATTCCTTTATACACATATATCAAAATCCACCCCAGATCTATGTTAAAAATAAAAAAAGAGTAGAGACATAAAATAATTGGTTTATTGGAAATGCTCTTTTGGAAATCATTTTTCAAAAAGATTTTATTTATGAGCAGGGGAGAGGCAGAAGCAGACTCCTCACTGAGCAGGGAGCCAGACCTGGGGCTTGATTCCAGGACACTGAGATCATGACCTGAGCAAAAGTCAGATACTTAACTGACTGAGCCCCTCCTCCCCAGGAGCCCCCCAAATCATTTCTCTCTTAAATGGCAGGCCCTTGGTTCACTTCACTACTTTATGATAGCTCTGACTTAGCGATCATAGGCTGAATTTAAACCAGAAAATGTAGATAGGAACCAACAATCATCAGCTTGATCCATTTAACCTAGCAGTGAATCAGTTAAGTTCAAAATTATTCTCTGAGTATGGAATGCCATCCTGTTGATGAGGTTTCAAGGCACTTGAATTAGGCAGAGAATGGTCTGCACAGAAAAAGTGAGCAGGTCCGGAAAGAACAGAATCAAGGTTTTCTCACGGACTTGCTTCGTCAAAACTATTGTAGATAAAACTTTGTTGTCAACCAGACACTATAAATGCATGAAGCCTAACAGTCAAATTGGAATATAATAGTGGTGTGATTTTTTTTTTTAAAGTCTGTTAGATTAACAAATCTTCACTTTATTCCTTAATTCCGTCGTCTGTCCCACAAACATTTATTAAGCATTGATTAGTGATGTGTATTTGGTAGTGTTGGTCCTAAAGGAAGAAAGACCAACGTGATATGAATATTCGTTTCTGCTGTATTTCTGATCCCAATTTTCTGATGTTTCTGATGCTGTACTTCTGATCCCACGTTTTCAGATGTCCGTGTCCCCACTGTGTGACCCAGCTGCTAACTCCAGGAGACTATAGGGTCTCCTAATTAGAGAATGATCTAGAGGTCATCAAAAAGGCAGAAGCTAAGCAGAACTGTATTTTTCCTCTCAAACTGCCTTTATTTTTAATTTTTAAAGGATCTTTCAACATGGTTAAATGGTAGATATTCTAAAACATGAATATATTCTCTCTGTTTTTTCAGGCAAAATGAAAATGTTTATACTGGGCTTGCTAATCTGAATCATTCAAATGTAGTGCGTATTTTGGGGTAGATGTTGATCTCCACAGAAATATTTTTAACTTTTCTGTTTTTTCTTTTTTTCTTTCAACAGTTTTACCTAGCCACACCTGTGGGAATCCGGGGGAAATCCTGAAAGGAGTTCTGCACGGAACAAGGTTCAACATCGGGGACAAGATCAGGTACAGCTGCCTCTCCGGCTACGTCTTGGAAGGCCACGCGGTTCTGACCTGCATTGTCAGCCCTGGGAACGGTGCTTCGTGGGACTTCCCGGCTCCCTTCTGCAGGGGTGAGTCCCAGATGACCAGATGGCGTTAGCAACCCAGAATCAATACATGGCTTTGATCCTGATGGTGAAGAAGTTCCCACTGAGTGAAAAGAGTCTCCCTCCCATTGGCTCTTGGCACGCAAGCTTATCCGTTCCTAGAAGTCATGTTCCACGTGACCTAAGTTTGACAAAGCCAATAACAAACTTAGATGATGTTCCTTAAATACCCAGATTTTTCTTCCGTCTGTTTCTCAAGTTCATGGTCTTCTGCATAATGTTATCGTTTGCTGTCCTAGCATTCTAGGATTTTCTATGCACATTTATGTATTTCTTGATTTGACGGTTCCTTTTTTATCTTTTTCCTCCTTGAAAATGACAAACACACCTTGATAATTAAAGGATCCCTTTTGAGGACTCTTTCAACTCTCTTAGACCTTTGAAACAAGGTGACTGTAAAAAATAACACTGTATCCAAGTGCTCAGCGACATGATTTGGGGCGAGGTTAGAATTTCTTTCCTGACACACCTTGTGATTTTTAGCCTTTTCCATAACATTATTTTACTGCTCCCATAACTTTAGGAGTGAGCTTACTGTAACTCTTAAGTTCTGAGTCCTCTGAGAAAAAACTCATCTTAGGGTTTCAAAAATAACAAGTGTGGCCAACCTTTATGACGGCCTTTACCGGGAGGCCAGAGAACGTGCTGACCTGCTATACTGGGATCGCTCCGATACTCACAGCAACCATGGCAATAATAACTCTAGACGCTCATTTAACAGATAAAGAAACACAATTTGTATTTTCTACATGTCCCATACACAGGCAGTGGGGTTGAGGCTCACAGCCACGTCTGACTCCAGTCTGGGCTCAGAGCTGGGCACATCCCCAGCCTCAGCCTCGACACCTCGTAGGGCAAAGCCTTGTCACCCACGGGCTTCCCGTTCCGTCTGTGCTGCGTAATGGGTACTTTGCTAACTCCTTGCAGGATGGCTTATTGCTGCCCGTGCTACCGTCCTGTTGCCAGGCCCCTGCTGGTGGCTAGTCCGGACTGGTAGCTTCCGTGGTTTCCTGTCTCACCTTCCCAAGCTGGTGTTCCACGGCAGATTCCTTTTGCAGCGGAGGAATCCGAAGTTAAGAAATGGGACTTGCCCGAGGCGTTGTAGCTCACAGTTGATGGAGTTCAGGCACAACGTGTTCCAGGAATTCCTCCACCCTGGGAGAAATCCCGTTGGGAATATTTTCTATTCCAAGCGTCTCTTTTTCCTCCGGAAATGCTTACTTCTGCTGCGTATTTCTAAAGTCCATTATCTCTCTCCCTCTTTTTCTCCTTTCCTTTACTGCTGTTACCTATTTTCCATTTTGTCAAAAGGACAGTATACTCAACACCCAGGCCTTGGTTCCATTGACATGTTGTTCTTCCCGATTCTCCTCAACTAACTGCTGACCTGCCACCAGGCCCTCCTAACTGCGGGCCGTCTTCCTGGTCGCACCATTGTTCCCTCTCAATAGGGAACCGTTGGGTAGTAGATGAGAAGTAACCGAACTGCTGGGTGGTAGGTAATAGAGCTCCGGGAAACACGGGCGCTCCCGCGGCTTCCTTCCCTGGTCCCCTGGGTGCCAGCCTTTCCCTTTTGAACCTCACTCATCTCTGTTCCCACTCCCTGTTCTCATTCCTTTGTCTCGTCACCGAGACCGTTTCCCGTTGGTCACCGGAGCTCCCGCTGTGGAATCTCGGCGTCCATCCTGCATTCTACTCGCTGGCCATCCTTCCCAGCACGCACGGCCCCTCGCCCCCTCTCTCCCGCAGCCAGACGCCGTCAGGGCCTCAGCAGGTCTGACGTGCCCAGTCTTCATCGTGGCTACGCACGTGCCCCAGGACAGCCCTGGCTTGGCTGAACGGTGAATGCCGTCTGCCAGCGCTCCCGGACACAGGCGGACACCTCTCTCCCCACGTGCAGTGTTCTGCCCGGGCTCCCGGACGCTGGCTTTCCTCACAGCTACGGATGGCGGCGTCTCTTCTGCTCCGCATTCCTCACACCCCGCTATGAGGCAGGCGTCCCCATGCAAGGAGGCTTTATACCACAGAAATGGGCAAACCCGACCCACCGGTTATTGTGTTTTCCTCCCAAAGAATTCCTTCCCAACGTACGACTCCATGCTTAATCGCAAACATTTGCTGTTTTTATCCTGTTACACAGTTTACCTGTTTATCTCCCGTGGGGTCATAAATCTTACTAATTTATCAAGTTGACACTAAAGTCCCAGTTTCTGTCATTTCTTACTTTGCAGCCTCCTTTGAGCTTGCTTCAAAAACAAGTCCTCTGCCACAGCATGGATTTTTGTTACCATTTTATAGTTGAATATACTGTCTTAACATCGCTTCTTGAATTAGTCTCTAACCTCCCAGGAGATAGTACAGAGTCATACAGGCTTTGTGACTACACCCTTGATTTCCCTTACATTAAAATTTAGCCTGGTCTGTGGCTCTTTCCCCTTACCGCTATCCCTGATCCCCCCCGGGACGTGATAGGGACGTAGAACTATGCTGAGTACCACATAAGGAGTCGTTACAAGCTTGAAAATGTAAGAAGTCAATATTAACAATCGCCCCTTCTTTCTTCCCCAAGGAGTTTTCTTCTTAATTGAAGGGTCTTTATCAGTTACACAATTATAAACCTTATAAAGTCAAAGTTAATAGAACTTTAAACCCATAATCATTCTTATTCTGTCACCAATTTATTAAATTCCAACTATATTAATATACTTTTGTCAAGATAAATATTTTTCCCTTTATTACAGATCATTACATTTATGCCTCTATTTTGCTTTTCCCAGTGCTTGGGCTAGTAGCAAATTCAAAAGGCATTAAATTAGATACAATTATTTTATGAAACAAATTTGAAAGCTGCAACAGTATGTCATCAAACTGGGTAACTGAATCACCAAGAAAAAAAAAAAAAAAAAAACAATGACCTAATTCTTATAAATGTGTAGATGGCGTATCTAGGGAAGACATAAATGGATTTCAGTAAAGTGGGCTTAGATTATTTATAAAAATGAAATGAGTATATATTCTGCTTCCCCAACCTTCCAGCTGTTTAGTTCCAGGAATCACTGGAGGATTCTTCTTGATGACGCTACTAACCGTAACACCACTATATCCCGTTACAGTGTTTCTTGTGAGTGCCGAAAAATTTACATATTAACTCCCAGGGACAGCATTTAACCTGAACAATGACTCCTAAAGGTGTGTATCATTTCTAGAGTCGTGATACTCTTTAAAAAAAGATGGCAGAACCATATATTCAATAAAATTAGTACATAACAGAAGAGGAGACCAGCCAGCTCTGCTTCCAATGGATTCCTCTAATTCCTATGACCTGCATCGAAATGACGTCTTTCCAGGGTGAGAGTCTAGATTGTCTTCTTCTGGAGGCATCCTGTTTCAGTCTTCCCCATTTACCCTGGAGTTTTCAACTTAACATCTGTATCTTAATTTCAGTCCATTATTTCTTATGGCTCCTATGGTCTCTTCCAATCTTGCAAAGATTTGCTGTTCCTGCCTGTGCAAGTCTGGTGGGTTCTTAGCGCAGAAATACAAAGGGGGAAAGAAGGAAGTAGATAGAATGAATAACAGATGCGCTGAGCTTCGAGTTTAAGTGTCCTCTTCGTCTGCTTTATGCTTTCCTCATTATTATTATTGATTATTATTAAATCAAAACAACTTTAACATCAGAGGCCAGGATATATCACATATTCCTTTGGTCCCCAGGACACTGGAGGGTCATAGAGTATAAAATCCAAAAGAGAAGAGATTGTTCTTGAACGGAAACTGAACAGCAGGGTGTTGTCCCCAGATTTATGGCATGATCAAGAAGGTAGAAAGGAAATCGGTAAGGATCTGCATTTGGAAAATGCTCCTTCATGAGAAACCATTTATCTGATCCCAAACAACCCCATGAGGAAACGGTCCTCACCTCCCATCATCCCAGCATGGAGTGGGTGCGGCCCTCCTTCCTGCCTCTCCGTAGACGCTGCAACGCTCTGATTCTGGACCTCACTTTTCAAGTACAGTGTGATCTTACATCTGCTGCCTTATTTCGTGAGTACAGTCACATAGAGGGTGGGTAGATATGAGAGACATTTGGGGAACTTAGCTATGGCTGGGCATAGAAGAGATTAAGATAGCTTTGTTTTAAGTTTTTTTTTATGTTTTGCATAAATGACAGGGCAGTTGCAACAGGCGTGTGCTATTTGAAATAAGCCAGCTCTAAGAACACGCTAGTCCACTCCAGCCAAAGATGCATGCTCTTTCTTCGCTAAACATCACCTTTGATGTGCCTTGATGCTTTCAATGATGGAACACTTTGTATTTGCAGAGTGCTTTATAAAATAACTTTTAGCAGCTATTACAGAGCTGAGATCCCTGAAGTCATAGCTGTGGACATTATCAATTATAAGCGGTCTTAAATATCTTATTTTTGTCTATTCTGCATTTTACAAATTAGTCTGTATTAACATGTGCACAACTCCTATGAACTCCCATAGAAAGGCATCTAACAATGGCATTTATATAATTTCAATTTGCAAATATGCTGAAGTCCATAAATTCATGAACCTGTTTGTATCTGCAGTCACCTTGAGATGTAGGCAGGGGAAACATGGTTATTTTTGTAATGAAAGAGAGGAGGTTTCAAATTGTGCTGCCATAGGTTATAAATTTGGGGCTTGGGCAATATAAGAAGACAGTTGATTATATCATCCTGCTTTTACTAAAATGTGTTTACTAAAAGTGGCATATACACATAATTTAAAAAATAGTAATAACTTACTACTTACTATAGTAAGTAATATAGTAACTAATATGGTTATTATTTACTATAATAATAACTACTATGAAAAGAAACACCCCATTGAAACTACCATTATGCCACAGATAGTTTGATAACATTTAACTGGTTTTTAAAAAAAATTTATTTTTTTATAAACATATAATGTATTTTTATCCCCAGGGGTACAGGTCTGTGAATCACCAGGTTTACACACTTCACAGCACTCACCGTAGCACATACCCTCCCCAAGGTCCTTCACCCAGCCACCCTCTCCCTACCCCTCTCCGCCTGGCCCCCCTCAGTTTGTTTTGTGACATTAAGAGTCTCTTATGGTTTGTCTCCCTCCCGATCCCATCTTGTTTCATTGATTCTTCTCCTACCCACTTAAGCCTCCATGTTGCATCACCACTTCCTCATATCAGGGAGATCATATGATAGTTGTCTTTCTCTGCTTGACTTATTTCGCTAAGCATGATACGCTCTAGTTCCATCCATGTTGTCGCAAATGGCAAGATTTCATTTCTTTTGATGGCTGCATAGTATTCCATTGTGTATATATACCACATCTTCTTGATCCATTCATCTGTTGATGGACATCTAGGTTCTTTCCATAGTTTGGCTATTGTGGACATTGCTGCTGTAAACATTCGGGTGCACGTGCCCCTTTGGATCACTACATTTGTATCTTTAGGGTAAATACCCAATAGTGCAATTGCTGGGTCATAGGGCAGTTCTATTTTCAACATTTTGAGGAACCTCCATGCTGTTCTTCAGAGTGGCTGCACCAGCTTGCATTCCCACCAACAGTGTAGAAGGGTTCCCCTTTCTCCGCATCCTCGCCAGCATCTGTCATTTCCTGACTTGTTGATTTTAGCCATTTTGACTGGTGTGAGGTGATATCTCATTGTGGTTTTGATTTGTATTTCCCTGATGCCGAGTGATATGGAGCACTTTTTTCATATGCATTTGACTACTTTTTTATTATTATAACTGGTTATACCATTCTTTTTTATCAAATTTTTTAATTGACATTTTGCTTTGAGTATTAAGATCTGTTATACTCATCTACATCTTGTTTGTCCTAATTTATTTTTAAGATTCTGTACATTTTCTTTTGTTTCTCCTAATTCAGATTTCTGCCTATTATCTTAAAAATTTAAATACACAGTATATCTTCTTTTCCCCCAAAGACACAGGCAAGGCTTTAGTGGGGCTACAGCTGAAGCTGAGGGAGGCCTGGCACAGCCAGAGAGCAGTGATGCTGTCTCTCCGAACAGAGCAGAGGCCCTGCTTGTACTGAGAACCTTCCCACTCTGGTTCACGGTGGAATAGTCTGTTAGGGTTCCCAGTCTACTTAGCGGTAGGGGGAAGCCGGAAAAGGGCTTCACCCTGATTGGCCAGAAGGGTTTCATCTTGATTGGTTGGTAGTGACAGGCAATGCCAGCCGCTCACTGGTGCTTTGTGAAACCGCGGTCCTCGGGCTGATTTACCAGCCTGCATCCTGGGGCATCCTAGACTGGCCTTGGGACGGCCGCCCGCCCCCAGTAGCGAGCCAGCAGAGCTTCACGTCCGGACTCTTCAACCCCACTAAGCCCTGTCTTGTCTTAGGATTTCTTCATGGTTGCCAAAATCTGCTCCCAGAATTGATGTCTGAGGGCCAAAAATGCTAGAAACAAGGCCAGACCCCAAAATCAAAGGCCTAGGCGAGGCTTGATCAGGGATAGAGCTCACGCTGAAAGGAGGCACGGCACGAGCAGAGAGTAGGTAGCTGGCCTCGCCCTTTCTGGTGGACCTTCTAATCCTTACCTCTTGTCTTATTCTCTCGGCAGTAGTAGAACTTTTGCAATATCACAGTTGTTCACATTTACATTTTATGTTATAATCATAATCAAGTCTTTCTTAATTTGTCTAAAGGCTGAAAAGCAATAAACAGTCATATTATTATAACTATGTAAATATTTTTCCACTGCCGAGCTAAGTATTATGCCTGTAATCACGTTGCCTCCTCTATAAGCCAATATCACAACCTCTGTGCCACTCAGAGTTCAGATGAGTTCTTTCTCAGCCTCATTATTCATAATAATGCCATAATTACTTTTGTTTCACATTTGGACCAAGGCTGCTTTCTATACCTTACTTAGCTAATGTCCTATTAGCAAGCTCCAATGCAAATGTTGTGTGCACATGTTTACCACCACATGAATGTTTCTGACTAGCAACTGGTTCTGATACAATTGATCATCTGGGGGCTTGTGTATCTGGGTTTCCGTGACTTGCCAGCCTTGTCTCCACGCACTTGGCAGCGGGAGGACAAAGCTGGAGTGAGTAGAGCAGGTCCCTGCATGTCCATCGTGTTGGTTAGACTCAGCCTTTGTGTTCACACCTAATCAGAAAGGAGGTGAGGAGTTGGATCTTCCTTGGTCAGGAGGAAGAAGAGACAGAGTGGGTAAACGGCTGGCCTGGTCACGCCACGACTGCCTTCCATTGGTCCTAAAATTTTGAATCATCTCTATTTTTCCCCTTGTGCATTAGTAAAACTTACGTGTTGTCAAAATAATACGGATGTCTCCTACTTTACATGTTTGAATTTTTACTGGGAGCAAACTCTGTTCTTCTTCCTGAAGGCCATAGACTTTCTGGTAAACCAGATTGCTTCACATTTCACAGACCATTGCTTTCTGTCCTTCCTGAAGTCTCTGGCTGCCACTGCTCCCAGGTATTGTACTTCCATTGCCCGGGAAGGGCTCCTGCTCCCTGAACTGTCCCTTAAGCGCTCTGCACTGGCTTCCCAGGCTGTTCCGTCACCACCCCGCTCACGCTGCCCGCTCCTTCCTAAATCCAGTGTCTTCCTCTTTCATCGGTTCACCTCAAATGGCTTCTTAAGAACTGTTGCTTCAGAGGCAAATCCTTTAAGCCTGAGCACGCGTGCAAGTGTTCATGTCTGCGTCCACATTGATGGACACTAGAGATGAGTATAAACTTATACATGGAAAACATCTCTTCCCAGAAGTGTTAAAGCATTCTTGGGTCATTTTAAGTGTATTAGTGTCTTCTGCTGAGGTATGATTTCTCTTTCTGCACACACATCCAAACACGCACATGCACGCATGTGCACACGTGTAGGCAAGTGGATTTTGAAGTTTGTAACTGAAGGGTTTGGTTCACGTTAAAAAAGTCATATTTCCTAGGCATATGTCAAAAGAGAAAATGGAGAGGTGAGGTTTTTAAGAAAGCAAACACATGTGAAAGATTTTTTTTGAGGGAAGAAACTATATTTGTAATCTTCTTGGGTAGAAAGATAACACACTCGGTGTAGAAAAATGCCACAGACACACTGGTTCGAGATGAGCTAGGCTGGACCTCAGAGCTGCTTCTGGGTGTGATGTGGCTGTTTGGGGATGTGATGCTCACCACCTTTGCAGGGATTAAGGGGATGTGCAGCAGCCAAATGCCTCATAAAACCCAATTCCTCAGTGTTTAGAACAGTGTTTCCCCTAGAAATATGATGCAAGAATGAGCTGTCACACATCATTAAAATTTCCCACTAATTACTTTGATGAAGTAAAAAGAAACAGGTGAAATTAATTTTAATACATTTTCTTAACAAGACATAGCCCAAAGATGAACTTCCCAACACATGATCGGCATAAACTATTAATGAAGTAGTTTGTGTTTTTTCCGCACTCTTCTGGAAAACCTGGTGTGTATGTCACAGTTGCAACATGCCTCAGTGTGGAAGCCGTATTCCACATTCTCATCTGCCACATAGGCTGGTGACGGCTGTTTCCAAGGGCTCAGATTTCCTTTGCAGGCAGAGGAGTTTTAGTATTCTTTGTCCCTGCCACACCGATTGTCAACGCACGTGGAGTCGTGCTGCTGAGTGGGCTTCATTTTCACTTATGATGTAGGTTCAGTATAGAGATGTAGGTTCATGATAAGGACTGATAAGAAAATGGGTCTGAAGTACACAAATCTGTGTCATGGTCTGATTGGAATTCTTCCCTTAACTCCGCAGCAAGTGCTGAAGCAGATTTGAGCTGAATGGTATCGGAAAGTAGAGTCTATTTTTAAAATTAGTTTAGGCAAGAGATAAGAGGGAGCTAGCTCTTGATTGATCTGAAAAGGTTTCTCAAAAGGAACCTCATTTCAGATGCCGTCTGACTTGGAGCAAATGACACTGGGTCTAATGAATGAAGATTATGGAAAACTTTGAAGAAGGTGCAGATTAGCTGGCGGTGTAAGCAAAGAATTGGAAACAGCTTTGTGCATGTAGGACCGAAAAGTCTGATTTCTGGGGCGCCTGGGTGGCTCAGTGGGTTAAGCCTCTGCCTTCAGCTCAGGTCATGGTCTCCGGGTCCTGGGATCGAGCCCCATGTCCTGTTCCTTGCTCTGCTAGGAGTCTCCTTCTCCTTCTGCCCCTCCCCCCATTCATTTTCTCCCTCTCTCTCTCTCAAATAAATAAAATCTCAAAAGTATGAATGAATAAAAGGAAGACTTTCTGGGGAGGGGGAAAGCTAGATTTAATTGTGGGGTCTAGCTTTCCCATTTGTAAACTGTTACATACGCTACAGTCAGATGCTCACACAGCCAGAAACCAACACAGGTGATGTCTGGACCCAGTGGCTTAGCACCAGAGGCCACATACCCAATCTCTACACAATGTTATGAAGAGAAAAAGCAAATATTTTGAAAAGATGCTATTCTCAGTATTTGTATGAGAATTATGGGAAATGGCCTAGGCTAGGCACCTTGCAAAGTCCTCAGCACTAAAGAAGGCGAAGAAAGCAGAGTAGGGTTTCAGGGGTGGTGGTGCAACCTGGGAGCGAGGTGTGTTCACGCCAGCCCTGTGCGGTAGCTTTGCTCAAACCCCTTCCCTCTCTCTGCCCTGAACGTCCTTCTCTGTGTAAAAGCGCCTATTCCATACATCTGGTGTAGAGAGGAAGTGGGATAATCCAGGTAAAGTGCTTAGCAAAGAAGCTGACATAGTAAAGTTCTATAAATTTTTAAATTTATAAATTTATAAATATGAATCTATAAATTTATGAAATTCTATAAACTATTATAAGTACTCCTATCCCTTCTGCCTTCCGTCTTAAAAGCAGCATCAGATTCTGGAATTAACTGAATGAAACCCAATGACAAACGATCTGAAAGTAAATTCACGTAAAGTGCGGGACTTCTGTGGTGGCAGCCCTCAGAAGGTCTTCGTGCATCACTGGTAATGTACGGCACAAAAAAAGGCTGATTTAAGGAGAGAAATTGAATGGAGGGAAGGCTCAGACGGAGGAGAGATGAAGGGCCTACTAGGGGGTTTGTCCACGTAGGAACAGGTCATTCATCCTATGGGTCGCTACTGAAATGCATTGGCAAGGGGCGCCTGGGTGGCCGGGATGGTTGGGGCATCTGCCTTTGGCTCAGGTCATGATCTCCAGATCGTGGGCTGAGCCCCGTGTAGGGCTCTCAGCTCAGTGGGAACTCGGCTTCTCCCTCGCCCTCTGCCTCTCCCTTTGCTTGTAGGCTCATCTCTCTCTCTAGAGGTTTAAAAATAGAAATGCATTGGTAAGACAGAAATCACATAGACAACACACACATGAATATCCAAACGCATATGCATAGCGTGACAGGGTAGAGAACACAGAGTTAGCGATGTTCCAGATGTAGATTCTTTCTAGAGTTTTTTTCTCGTAAGGGAATCCTCAATCAAACTCAAAGTATCTGAAGAGGTAGCAAGTAGAGCAGCATTCATTTTCAGGAGATGGACATTTCAGTTTGGTTACTGAAAATGTAAGGTTTTAAGAAAACTTTGTGATACGGATGGTAAAATCTCTAGCTGCGACCAGTATATACTTGCATTTAATGCATATATATATATTATATATATATATATATAAAATAGATAATGCGAGCAGTATATACTTACATATAATGCCTTACGTATATACTTGCATTTAATTTTCTCGGCAACCGTTCAAGTTCCAAGTGTCCGTAGGGCCTGTTTCTTACAGAGTCTCGGGCACCAAGGTGTGAAGTGACTTTTCTGAGGTCACCGAGTAGCAGGAGGAAGAGGCAGGATCTGAACCTGGGCGTCTCATGCCCTTTGTCCTCGCAGGGCTCTGCCAGGGCCCTTCTAATTTACAAGAAAAATAAACGTCTTTAAAAGAATCTTAAGTTTTCGTTTGGAAATAAACACTGTGACTTTGAATTAAACCTTCTCTTCTTGAGAACGCGGTGCTTGAGCCCTGCCTGAGAAGCCTGGGGAGGGGCAGGGGGAACAGGGCTTCTATGGAGATGTGCTGTCGGAATCAGCAGGTGACTCCGTTTCCCGTGTTCACTGTCCTCCTGCCCCTCCACCCGCCCCTGCGTGCAGCACTGCAGGAAGTCTCCAGCCCCGCAGGCCTTTCAGAGGTTGTGGGCCCAGAAAGGAGAAAAACAAAGGCATTTTGTTTTTGTTTTTTTAAATAATTTTAAAAAATAAAATTTTTTTAAAGTACTTCTCAGGTGTTTGTTTGTTTGTTTGTTTTAGCATTTTAGTTTTATTTATTTGTCAGAGATAGCAGGCAGAGAAGCAGAGGGAGAAGCAGGCTCCCTGCAGCAGGGAGCCTGATGTGGAACTCAGTCCCAGAACACGGGGATCGTGACCTGAGCCGAAGGCAGCCACTTAACCTACTAAGCCACCCGGGCGTCCCCAAAAATAAAATTTTTGAAAGAGATAAAGAAGCATACTTAAAAAGGGAAAGATGGATGCTTTCATCCAAATTTTAATCATGTGGATTGGGTTTTGTTTTGTTTTTTAACTTGGGTATTCAGGAAGTGATATGCTTATTGCTTTATTGGAAGAACAAACATTAAGAGGCCAGGAGGGGAAAGTGGTGCTGGGTCTTTTGTTTCTTTTGTGGAGGTGCAAAGGGTTGAAGCCACACAGTCCTCAGAATGTCCCCTGGAAGTAACTAGCAGGGTTGCAAATGAAAAACTTTGTGCAAGCTTAGCTCAAGAGAACTTTAAGCCTGTAGAGGGCTGTTTGGCTATAAGGCCTTTCTCCTATTTTATTGTAAAGGCTAAATATGATTGGTGAGAGCTGTTTCTCTGCAGAGTAAATCAACCTTGGAGAGAACAAAGCAGACAGTGGTCTGTTTTCTCAGTCTGATGGCCTTCCTGCTCTGGGGAAGGTTTTCTTTGGATTAAGCTGGTGCAAACCTCTTTTCTTCTCTCTTCCTTGCAACTTTAGGGCCTTTACCGAACCTCACCCTTTGCCTGTTGTCCCAGGAGCCCCCCACCTTGGCCAGAGAGGCAAGACGGAGCAGATGGGGCCCGGTAGTGTGTTCGGTGTGGCGCCAAGCGGAAGGCGCTCTGGCTCCAAGTAGAGTCCCCTTGGGAGGCAGTTGGGGCAAGATACAAAAATATTTGAGAGGTAGTTGGCCAATGATGGTCCCTTCTTTATTTTCTATTTCCAGCCAGTGGAATCTTTTAAGGTAACTGTGCAATGCTCAAGAGGGAAAGCCCCGGGGAAGGAGAGGCGGCGCGGCGAACCATTTTATTTAGAGCAACTCTCCGTGGCAGGTGTCATATTCGGAACTTTAAATCCACTAATCTATATTGTCCTAAATTTTGAAGTTAAGATCCATAGTTTGTGATGAGGAACTGAATTCCCTGACATGCAAGGAATCTTCTCCAAGGCTACAAAGACGGGTGGTGCTGTAGCTGGTTCTCTCTTCATGCCTTTTACACTTCCCGCCGACTGCTGCCTCCTTCCTGGGGAAAGTTGAAGGGGAGGTTGTTTGCTTTTGTTTTGTTGAGAAGCATGATCTGTCAACTATTACAAATAATAGCAAATGCGTGAGTATCGGAAGCTGAGCTTCCATGAAGTCTAACCTTGTTTCTGTCTGAACACATGCATTTAAAATAAATATTCACCTAAATGTGTCAAAACACATTGTCAGTATTATGTGATGGTTTTAAAGCATACCGGATATGACAGCTGTTAGGGTTTTTTTTTATTGTTTTTAAATTTTTTTATTAAAGAGATGACTGATTTTATCTATTTGGGGTGGTTGCATTTTTCCTTCAAAGAATGGATGATCATTAGTGAGCCAGGATGCCATGAAGTGCAGAACCAGGAACCGGTTTCAGGAGCACCTTCGATTCAACAGACTCAGTAATGTACGCCTGTGGTCCGTGGGGCGCTGTCTCGGGCTGCAGATTGCTTTAATTGATAAGCTTCCCATAACATGACTGGAAATAACAATATGTCACTTGCCAGTGCTTTATGAAATGTCACTCAAGGTTTTTTAATTGCAGACATTCCATGGCTGGTGATGGGGCGCGAGAGAGGCTCGGAAGAGGTAGCTGGAGGGGCGGAGAAGGGAGAGAAGTCATGCTTCTTATGGGAGCTATAAATTCTGTGACATTTAAAACACAGCTGTGTTTTTATCAGTTATGTTACCGAAATAACATCAAATGCATCTTAAATGATCTGTCATGTCAGGACCACACATTACAAAGTAAGATTGAGTGTGACAATCTTCATATAAGAAACCTGGCTCTAAATTAAGTTTGAATGGCTTTGGACAGTTTTGTTTTAAGTAGTTTTCTTGCATACTGTGCAATAAACAAGTCTAAGTCTTACTAAAATAGAGGGGGGGGAAGAGGTATCAAAAATATATGTCAACGTAAGATTATAGTAAATTTGGTTCATGTGTTTTTCATTTCAGTCTGCTACACGCTTTCTGCTAAATGCCTTTTTTTTTTTTTTTAAGATTTTATTTATTTATTTGACAGGCAGAGATCACAAGTAGGCAGAGAGGCAGGCAAAGAGAGAGGAGAAAGCAGGCTCCCCGCTGAGCAGGAAGCCTGACGTGGGGCTCGATCCCAAGAGGGGCTCAATCCCAGGACCCTGGGATCATGACCTGAGCCGAAAGCAGCGGCCTTAACCCACTGAACCACCCAGGAGCCCCCTAAGTGCTTTTTTTTAAAAATAACATTATCTCATTAAACACCATCTTGTAACAACTCTAAATTATAATCACAGGTGTCTATGAGCCAATTATTTTTCAATTTTGTGGGTTAATTTATAGTATTTTTCTGTGATTTTATACCAGGCTTCCATATTCAGTCATAGAGCCGAGCATAACTAGTGCTCATATAAATACCGTACCCCCCCCCCTGCCCCCGGTCAATGCTGTTCACTGGGACAGGTAGTAACGGGCGTGCTGAGTGGGAAGGACTTGATCGCTGGAGATCCTGCTTTGTCACATACGAGCTGGGACATCTCGGACAAGCTCTTTGCTTGTAAAGCCTCTGGTTCTGAATCTGTCGCATTAGGCTAATACTTTGACTCTCATGGAACTGGTAAGGATTCCATAAGATGCTCAAAGTGCACCACATGAATAATTGCTGTGGTTACTGTAAACTTTAGCATGGAAGAGCTGAGATGCAGAGAGAGAACAGAGACCACAGGAGACCAGCTCAAGCTCTGAGAAGCTCGGATTTTAAAATCATAGAGCATATGACTTTTTTTTTTCTTTTGCAAGATTAGTGTTATAAACTTTTAAGTTTTAATTGATAGCATTTTATTCTCAATATCCTCAAAATTATACAAATTGTTATTTCTCTCCCCATAATTGAACATAATGAGTGTTTCCAATGTTTGCTGCAGCACATAATGCTATAATTAGTGTCTCTGTACATATAGCTTTGCTTTTGTTCTATTTAATCCATTCCTAAGGACAGAGTTCTAAGAATGCTATTTATGCCGTGCACACTTGCTCAACAAAATTCCATGCCGCAAGGAGTTTCTCCACAATTACTCTCAGTTTCGATGCTAGTATTTACTTTTAATTTGCTGAGAATTTAGTAGCATCAAAATGATGTCCCAAAGTTGCTTTAATTGTCTTTTGATTTCCAGTAGAACATGCCTGTTTACTATTTGTATTCAGTCATTCATTCTTTAATGAAACTCTTAGTTATCAAGGACCTATGAGTGTTCAGATACACTCCTGTCAGGTCAGTAAACTCTTCCTATCAAGGGTCAGGTAGTAAATATTTTATGTCTATCAAGCCATATTGTCTCTCTATCAGCTACCATAGTCAGTCATTGTAGAGACACGTTTCCATAGGTACTACCTAAACAAATAGGCATGGCCATGTTCCAATAAAGTTTTATATATAAAACATGAGGACAAATGTGGTCCACAAGCTGTAGTTTGCATCCATTCGTTTCTGAAGCTGTGACTACAAAATGAACAAAAGAAGAAAAATCCCAGCTGCCATGGAAATACTGTTTTTCATTGGGGATTGATAACATAGATACATAAAGAGATGAGTTAAAATGAATATGTCACATATCTAATAGTAATAAGTGACATTTGACTCAGAGCTGCAGTGACCAGCTGCTTGGTTGGTCCAAGGCTGTCCCAGTTTTGGCACCTAAAGTCCTATATCCTGAGAAACCTCTGTCTTTGGCAAAACCGACCTCACTTGGACCCCTTGTGGAGGTTAAGAGAGTAAACCCTACAGGAATATCAAGAGCGTGGTCCAGATCAAGGAAGCAGCCAGGTCTATGGTCTGGAGACTAGCACACACAGCGAGAGAACGAGGAATGACGGCAGCCAGTATGGCTGAAGCAGACTGGACAATGGTGTGCTGGACAAGGAGGTCAAAGAAGTGGTCCAACACGTGGACACTAATTTCTATTGTGAACAGTATGAAAGGGCATGAGAGTGTTTTGAGAATTAACATCATCTGCCTTAGCATTTAAGAGGATTACTTGGCTGCTTTGTTGAGAAGAGAATCTGGTGGGGAGGACAAAATCAGAGAAGGTGTTAGGAAGCCATCTCAATATTCAGATTGAGAGATGTTATTTTGAGAGGTGATGGCAAGGTGGTAGGCATACTGCGAGATCCAGCTGGACTGAGAACATAGTTTGAAGAAAGGGCCAATAGGGTTCTTCAGCACTGTACTCCTGGAATGTGAAAGAAGCAGAAGAGCCAGGGGTGATGCCAAGACCTTTTTACAGAGCCACTGGAACAGTGGAATTGCTATCTGTTGAAGTGGAGACGTCGGTGAAATTTCAGATTTGGAAAGGGAAGGATCAGGAGTGTGACTCGGGTGTGAGTCTGGAAGACTGTTTAGACATCCGTGGGGATGCATCATGTAGGTAGTTGGTTACATGGCACTGAATTCAGGAGAGAGATCTGGGATTGACAGATCTGGGAAAAGACCAGTTGGAGGGCTGTCCACATAGAGCTGGAGCTGAAACCCATGCAGCTGGGCCTGGATGAGACCCGTAAGGGATGGACGCAGTCTGGGAAGAACATGGTCTAGCGATGGAAACTCAGGCATTGTGCTCTCTGTTTACAGGTACATAAACTGAGGCAGAGAGAAGGGAAGACCTTGTCACACCAAAGCCAGTGGGAAAACTCCGTTCAGACCCGGACCCCCTGACTTCAGGGTTGTGACGGGCACCGGGGTTTACACAGCCTTAGGCAGAGGACGCTAGAGGATATCTCCTAATATTAGAAACTGAACACTAGGTGTGCGCTTCTGTGTGTATTCCTTTTTTTCCTCTCCTGGATAATTGTCCATACAATTTTAAAATTGTCCAGAGACTGCCCATCCAGTGTATACCCTGCGTTTTGCCCTTTGTAACTCAGGAATTTACTTAAACCATCGCACAAATGTTTGGTAAAATCAGCCATGATCCTGTGGTTCAGAGACAGCGTACTTTAATGATGTATCCGTTGTTAAACTTTCAGGTGGTTTCTATTTTTCTTTATGATAAATATGGTAAGGCATGTCTCTAAATAATGTTTTATTCTGTATTTTGAATTATGCCCTTAAGATATATTCCTAGCAACATTTATACCCAGGCAAGGCATATAATACTTTTAGAGTTTAGAATGAAACTTGTGGAAGTTTGGAAATTCCTCAAGGGAAAGAGTGCGCTCTGATTTTTGCTTACAGTCAGAATTATTTTTGCCACTTCCAGAAATCACTAGATTCAAACACATCTTTTATTAAAAACCTTATCTTCTTCTTGGATTAAGTTGATGGCATTCAGACTCCTTCGAGCTGTAGAAGCTTCTTTTCAAGTGAAAGATTTTTGTGAACCCTCAATATAGGAAAGTGATTTAAGGAAATAATTACTCTGATTGAAATTTGTCACGGGCGTCAAAGCCCACTTTGCCGGACTCTGTTTTGCTGCTCGTAATCTTTATGCGGACGTCCTAAGAGCACACTTTGTAAACTAATGAAGTGGCTCAGCGTTAATGCGCCTTATTTTCTTGAAAAAAAAAAATATTCGTAGTATACCCCTTTTGACAGTCAGGCATGTACCTGGCACTTTAGAACCTGCCTTCATTTTCATGGACATTTAATCCATTTAACGGACTAAAAAACAAGAAAGAAAGAAAATAAAGAGAGGTGGGACACTGTGGGAATATAAATTCCCCATTTACTATGTCAAATTTCCCAGTTGTCAGCTTCCAGATCAATCCCTCTGGTACAGCAAAATTAATATTAAAGTAAAATTTTGATGCATTTTATTCATATTAATATCCATGGAGCTTAGCTTATACCAATATCACTATATTATTTAAGTATCGACTAGAATAATTTAGTTGATTCTAACAGTTACTTATCTGTTTTAATACATTTTCCTTTGTGTGGGTGACTTCGGAGCGTCCACCAGGTGGCTAGCCGTGGGCCTCGGATGAATTTCTCCGGGTTTCAGGAAGCTTGCTCCCAGTCTCCTCAATGTTTGGCTTTGATTTATTTGCTTTCTCTGCCTGCCTTGACTTTATCTCTTCTTGAGATAAATTCTTCTTGAAATTTCCCCGCTGCTCTGCTGAGTATAAAATGAGCACTCCTGGTCTTGTGCTTTAGCGACTTGCTGAAAACAAACAAAGCCAAGCAAACGTGCCGACCAAACCCCGCATGAATTGCTGCAGTGATAAAACTTTCTTGGCAATTAATTTTTGTCTGAAATACCGCTGCTTGCAGGCTGGCGTCTTGTGGTTTTTGAGACAGTTGTTCAAACTTTATACTTGAAAAAGCCCCCCGTTTCTCTAACTAAGCCCACTTTCTACTGCTGGTTCTAGAAATGGGGTCTTAGGATGCCACACGTAGCCCCAGAAATACAAGTTGTTGGGGTCCCCTCCAGTAACTGGATCCTGCGCCGTGTAACTGCCGCCGCTCGGAGAAGGCTGGCCTCCTTGCTCGGCGACAGGGCGTGGAGAGAGCTCACGAGTTTCAGGCTGCCTTCTAGAACCAGGGACACCAGTCCAAAGATAAGCCCATATAGCGTATGGGCCAATGCTTTGCACTTAGCCAAGTGCTAACAAGTAAACCAGAGCAGGGAGAGGAGACGGGAGTGACCAGAAGTGGGTGCTGGTTTACCTTCAGGGGTCGGAGAACGGGGCCCAGGAGGGGGACACCTGTCTCAGGCAGGGGCAAGGGGAGCAGAGACTCTGGGTTAGAAGCATGGCTCCGCCCCAGGAGGCCGCCTGGCTAGAACAGAGTGAAGCAAAGGCAAGGGACAGAGGGGCATCGGGCAGGTGGGGTGGGCACCGGGAATCGGATCACATACCACGTAGATTTGATTCCGAGTGGTCACGGGAGTGTGATGGTTTTGAGCAGGTAATGTTAAGATGAAAGTTAGATTTTAAAAGAATCCATCTGGCTGGTTTGGGTGGAACAGATGACTGAGAAAGAGTGGCGGCAAGAAGAGGGGTTGGTACCGAGGACCGCTGCGTGTGCGCGTGTGAGTGTGTCTGTGTCCACGTGCATAAGTGTGTAAATGGTGATGAGAGATGATTCCAAAAGTCGGTGGCTCTAAGTTTTTTTGTGTGTGACTAGTGATCTCTCCTTTTGAGAGTCCTGCGTATAATTTTTGGATAAGGTACTTGTGTTTAGTATTTTATTTATGAATAATTAGAGATAAAATATTAGTGTTTAATTACTATTTTTTGTATTGTTACTAGTTTTTCTGTGGCGGGGGAAGCCTGCCTTGTGAAAAACGCATCAGAAATTATGGACTTACGTATTTGAAAAATATAATTTGTCATATAAAAGAAGTAAGGTACCTATGTCACACACATACTGTCCATCAAAATACTAACCCTAAGGTTAAAGATCCAGGAAAACAAGGCCGATAAATCTACTATACTGCTATGGATTATTTTGCTTTTTCTAGAGATAAAATAGTTTAGTTTAGAGAATTATTTCTAATTAAGTTTACATTCTTAGGTTATTCCTTGTGAGAAAAATTTATGTGAGAAAAATCTATGTGATATGTATCAAAATGAGACCATTTTCGAATACTGTTGTACCCACACTAATTCTTCTAGATTATTATATGTAAGCAGACTATTTAAGGGCGAAGGCCGTGTATGTTTCCCCTGTATTTTAATGCCTTCACGTAAGCCACGTACTGATTGGTTTTTGATTTTGACTCAAGGAAAGAACACTCCATAGCATTTTAATGGCTTTAATTTGTCCTATTTAATTTTTCCTGTTCTATATAGTACCACTGTAAAAGACCTGAAAAAAGCACTAATTACATTCATCTAAGTAAATGGTTCTCGGTGAGGGACGATTTTGTCCCCCAAAGAACATTTGGCAGTGTCTGCAGACAGTTTGGGTCAGCACAACTGGGGATGTTTCTGGCACTTCAAGGGCAGAGACTAGGATGCTTACGGGTGTGCCACAATGCGCGGGGCATCGTCTCTGGACAAAGAATGATGTGGCCCAGCGTATCCACAGTGGCGAGGTGGAGAAGCCATGACCGTGTCCTCTCTCAGTGAGAATTTAAAAATGGCGAGGGCTTTCACGGGAGACAGCTTTCATGGTCCCATGCAGGGCTCTCCTCCTAGAGCCGTCTTCATTCCTGGATCCTTCCCGAGGGGATGCCCGGAGAGGCATTATGCGCCAATCTTCCTGCAGTGGTGGCTATCTCAGATTTTCAGATGTTTCCCTCGGAAACTGGTCGTGTCATTAAACACCAGGACAGGGATGTGTGATGCTGTGTCTCCGCGCGTTTCTTGGAGCCGTTCTCTGGAGAGAGTGTCTCTGAGACTCCGGACCGACCAGGCTGCCGCTCTGCGATGCTCTCCCGCTACGGATCACAACAAAACGCAGTCAACAAGGAGGTCCTGAGCTATAGTCGAGTCCGTCCTGAGGCCGTACGACAGGCTGAGGTGACTCACTGTCCTAGCACCGGGGAAAGATCACAGATCAATGTCTGCCTCCCCCTCAGGCTTCATGAAGACAGCAGCCGTTTCTCTAGGAAAGTCCAATTTCCTTTCATGTAATTTTGGGGCACTTTTTAGTAACAGATAGTAGGAAACAAAAGTAAATGTAATATGATACAAGCTTTTGAGATTTAGTTTGAGACTTTGAGGAACATAAAGAGATTTATTGTGAGGAATGTGCTGATGCCACTGCGGAGACTGTGTCTAGCGGGAGTCGCGGGAGAGCCCAGTGGGGTACGTTCCAGCCAGAATCCAAGCCGGGAGGCAGGAGACGTGGATGTGTCAGCTCCGGGACGTGCTGGCAGAGGGCCTCTTCTCCCGTCCTCAGCCTTTTGTGCTTCAGATCTTTAAGGGATGGGGTGAGGCCCACACTGCACAGACCCATCTGCTTTACTGTTTCTGCAAATTCAGATGGTCAAGTCTTCTGGAAGCTCTCCTACACATCTCCCTGGAGCAACGCCCCGCTGAGTGTCCGGGCTCCTGTGGCCTAAACAAGTCGAACATCAAATTCACCGTCACACCTAGACTTTTTTGGCCCATGTCCCAGCACAGACTCTGGGGTCCAGACTCAGGAGCAACCAATTTAATTGGGAGGTGATTCAGGAGGCAGGGACAGGTAATAAATAGGAAGTGAGGCCGGGAAGTGATTATTTTTTATTTTTGTAAAGATTTATTTAGAGCATGAGTGCACGAGTGGGCAGTGGGGCAAAGGGAGAAGGAAAGAGAGAATCCTAAGCAGATACCCACCCCCCTCTGCCACCACTGAGCACAGAGCCTGACTCCAGCTGATGTCATGACCCTGAGATCATGACCTGAGTGGAAACCAAGAAGGATTGTGTGACTGACTGAGCCACCCTGGTGTCCCTGGAAAGTGCCGTTAAAGTGTTGATGCACAGACACCTCAATACTGGCCAATTTGTTTTGCTTTGATGTAAAGCAGAACTTGTGTTTGTAATGATTTGCAATAATGTTTATACTGATTCATTTTAATGCCACGCAGTTGATCTTACTGATACTTCATGACTTTTTTTAAACATTTTCCAGCTGTGTGTTTTTCACAAACAGCCAGAATCTTTCTTTTGACAAACACAAGATAGGAATAGCAACAATAATTTTTCTCAGACGTATTGAAAAGATGCAAGAAATGCTCCAGATAAAGGAAAGGACTTAATATGGAAAATCAAGAGGGCACCTGAAGTGTATTCAATATGTGTAAGACCCCAAGTTGAGTGACTTGCCTGAGACACGAACAGCCCGAGCGTCCTCCCTCAGGTGTGTCATCAGATTGCCCGACAGCTTCACGTCAGTGCGCTTACCCATATGCAGGAGCGAAGGATGGTGTCAGTTTTACCTTAGATATTTTCCTTTTTTAAAAAATGTACTTTAAAACTAAGTATTCACCATTGTTTTAATTTTTTTTTAAAGATTTTATTTATTTATCTGACAGAGAGAGATCACAAGTAGGCAAGAGGCAGGCAGAGAGAGAGGAGGAAGCAGGCTCCCTGCTGAGCAGAGAGCCCGATGCGGGACTCGATCCCAGGACCCTGGGATCATGACCTGAGCCGAAGGCAGAGGCTTAACCCACTGAGCCACCCAGGCGCCCCCATTGTTTTAATGTTAGTGTCTGATAACAAGAGGCTGAACTTTGTCTGTGTTTAGGATTTCTTCCCGACATTCATTCTTACTAAAATTGCCATCTACAATCTTTTTTTCAATCAGTTGTTCTTAAAAATGTGAGTCGAGTAAGTATAAATGACACCCTTTGTTATGTTGTAAATATTTTTCATCGTCTTGTTTTTTATTTTGAATTTTATTTTTTAGATTTATTTTGAAAACAATTTATTTATATAGGTAGGTTCATTTATAGTAATGTTTCTTTTGTTTTAATAGCATAATTTGTTTAGTTAATACATTATTTGATAATACACTGTATTCTGCTCTTTTACCTATTATTTTATACTCCAAACATTTTAATTTTTCTATGTATTTTCTATGAGGCTGTTCTAAATGATTTTTCAAATTTCTCTTTTCCTAGTCACTTTGTTAATACACTTTTCTCCCACCCCTGATGATGGTCATTTTATCATATCCCGAATCCTCCTGTGTATTTGGGTCCTCATAACAGCCTGCATTAAGAGAGAGGCTCCCATTTCTACTTAACAAAGCATTTATCATTAAGTGATACGTTAGAAGAAGACAATTTAATATCTCTTGCAGCTGTACTGGAAGTTCACAATTAATATGATTTCCAAAATTAATGAATTAAAATTAAATTTTCTAAGGCCAAATATACTTTGGAAGATGGTTACTCAGTTGTTTTATCTGTACATCATTCTACTGATAGATTTTTATAAATCTAATAATAAAACTATTTCTTTTTATGTTAGATATGTTACTCTTCCTTAAATGCTTTTATGTATACAGATGAGTAAAATGTTACAGTTTAGAAAAAAAATTGTTACAAAAAGAGGAAAGAAAATAAAGAACTAAAATATTCTGTTGGAGAAACATTTGAGGCGCCATTGCAATTGCTTTTAAATATTCCTCCACACACAGATAAACATACACAAATAGGTTTCTACCATACTCTGTAGTAAAGAGAGCTTTCTGTGGTTTAAGTTTTTAGTCAGTGAGTGTCATGAAATATTTTTTGTTTTATGGGCTTAATTCTGAACTCGCCAAGATTTCTATCAGATTATCTACACAGAATTTTGTAACAGTTCATGGGAAATGCCGCATTAAGAAATCCTAACATCCTACGTGTATTTAGGCTGACGTGATTTTAACGGTCGTACATTTTAAGCTATCCTGCGGGCATTAAGATCTCTATCAGAGAAAACACAATGGTGATTGCAGGTTTAGGACAAATATATATGTTTTTATCTCGGCCGATTTCTTTAATTTTTTCTTTTTATTTCCATTTTCTATTCTTTGTCTTCCTTGTATCATCTCCTCCTATTTCCATCAAAGTCGCCATACAGATGTACCACTTGTTCACTCCCGTAACGGACCCGCCCATCTCCTCTGGAACTGGAGAAGTACTAAGTTCTTCTGCTTATTTAGGAGCAGGTGTAGCCCTCATGCCCAGCTCCTGGCCGTCTGGTCCTCCGTGCTGTGCCCCAGCCATCACAGCGGGTGCTAGCAATGTCTACATACCCCCGTCTAAGCTTTGAGGCTCCTTGCATCAGGAATGAGACCACGGAGGTTCTTCCCCTCCACCACTCTCGTGCTACACGGGAGAAGGATGTGTCCCTGAGCGGGAAGGTCGTGTGACTGGGCTCCTCTCCACTGGGAGGCTCCAACACAGCTCCATCAGCCGTTGAAATGTTAAAATATCCCCCATGGCAGCTCATATATACCCACTTCCTGGAGGCCCTGGCGCAACCGTGTCACCCCAGCTTCGTAGGCCCTTTGCACAGGTCATCAGACTTTCCAGCAGGCAAACAACTAGAGGGAGGGAGTTAGAGGGCCACTCCGGAGCCGGGCTGTAGAGCGACCACGGACACCCACGGCTGCTGGTTGGTGCTGCCTGCACGCGCTCTTGTCGGACCGGTGCAGTATCACCTCTGTCTGGGGAACGTTGCCAACCTACCTTGCCACAGGACACCAGCGCGCTTCTTTCCATCACTCTCCTTCTGTATTTGGGTGATCACCTTCTATTGGGTGATATGTATAAATACACCTCCTTGAAAGACTTTTTTTTTTTTAAGAATTTTTAAAAATTTATTCATCTGACAGAGAAAGCAAGAGCAGGAGCACACAAGCGGGGGGAACAGCAGGCAGAGGGAGATGGAAATGCAGGCTCCCCGCTGAGTCAGGAGCCCGATGTGGGGCTTGATCCCAGGACCCCGGGACCATGACCTGAGCTGAAGGCAGAGACTTGAGGACTGGGCCACCCAGGCAGCCCTGAACGTCTTTTAAATCATAAACAGTGCTTCAGAGCTTATGATACCATTTCAAAAACCCAGTATCATTTGATAAGCGTTTTTCCCCTCTCTCCTTTGGAAGAGGGGCTGTTCGCTACCAAGTTGAATTACAAAGCATTTATGCAATCTCAGGGGCCATAGGTAAATTCATGCCTTTCATTCCACCAGTCAGTCACAGTGCTGGATTTGATAACTTTTAAGTTCACTCATTTATGATTTATCTTTCTAATAGGAGTGCTATGACTCTTTTGCATTATATGGAGGTAACTTTCGCAGCATGTGATACAATTAGAGAAATAAAGCCAATGTATCAAATAGAATTGCACTATGTTATTAATGATCATATGTGTATCTATGATATGCCCATATATGAAAAGCTATATCACTATATGACTGTAGAGATGTCCGTATAGGTGAGCGAATAATATGTTTGCATGCTCTGTTGTTTTATTAGCAGCAAATTAAATATCTGTTCCCCTTGAGCTTGTCCAGTCACACAAGTTACTAAAGGCAAATTCTCTCAACCCAGTGTGCTGACTTTATGCAGCGCTCCTCCTGCAACACCAACACCCACAAGGGTTAAATATGCTCTTAGGGTAGAAATTATCCAATGGGGAAAAAAGGAAGGAGGCGAGGGAAGAAAGAAAGATACCCACGGACAGGTTTTAAAATAAGTATTTTACAAACACTTATTTACCCTGGGTTACAGTTTCCTATGTACGTAGCATTGTGTGATAGAGGATATAAACTCAATAACCTGTACATTTTACTCTATGGAAAACTTTGCACGTTTCCAAAACTTTTTCTCCTCCAATGCACATTTCAGTACTTATTTGTATCTTAAATGCGTTTTGTCGTCCCTGATCTTCTACTTGCCACTTTCCAAGTTATTCCACTTGAAGTTATTTTACGCAACTATTTCTTACTCAGAAGGTTTTTATGAATTGATACGTCTCTGTTATCATATGAGTCAAGAATTTATCTGAAATTCAAAACCAAATACACATTCCAAACTCTATAGGGAAAAATAAGAGTGATGACTACTTTTAAGAGCATTGTATTTTCAAAGCCACATATTAGTGAATTAATAAAAGATGGTTGCATGCATTCAAATCTGAAAATGTTTCCGAATTACCTCCTTACTTATATTTATTATTTTAAGAGCTTTTATTTATTTATTTGACAGACAGAGATCACAAGTAGGCAGAGAGGCAGGCAAGAGAGGGAGATGCAGGCTCCCCGCTGAGCAGAGAGCCCGATGCAGGGCTTGATCCCAGGACCCTGAGATCACCCTGAGCCGAAGGCAGAGGTTTTAATCCTCTGAGCCACCCAGGCGCCCCTATCCCCATACTTTTAAATCTCAAGATGTTTCTGATTTATCTCCATCTCTATGAGTCAGAGGAAATCTTTGAAAATTTTGTTAAGCTGTCTGCGAATATCAGGTGTGTGGCAATACACAGTGCAGATATTAGAAAAGCCATGATTTTATTCTCTTCTATAGTGAAAAATTCAGTTATTAGTGCAGTGTAATTGTTTAGATTTTTAAAAGTTTTCCCATAAAGCTAAATTAATAAATCAGAAGAAACCTTTGTCATAGTAAGAGTATCCATTGTGAGTTCAGAAAGCATTGGTAGCTGATCACGAGGGATACTATGTAGACGTACTTGTGTATGGGGTTATCTGGAGGCCTGATTTCCTGTTTCTTTCTTCCCCTGCCAGCTGAGGGGGCCTGTGGAGGGACCCTGCGGGGAACCAGCAGCACCATCTCTAGCCCCCACTTCCCCTCGGAATATGGGAACAACGCCGACTGCACCTGGACCATCCTGGCCGAGCCAGGGGACACCATCGCCTTAGTCTTCACCGACTTTCAACTAGAGGAAGGATACGACTTCTTAGAGATCAGTGGAACAGAAGCCCCATCCATATGGTAAGTTCTGGGGAAGAAAAGTCTTTTCCCCAGATCCAACACGAGGCTTTATAAGATGGCTTTCTTTGGACATTCATTGGCAAACGTAAGTGGTTCTTTTCTTGCTTTGCTATTTGGACCAAGGTCATCTATATTGTAACTGATCTCAAAGTATCCAAGACGTCTTTGGGCTCGTCTTTGGAGCTGGAGACGTTATCTGCACATGGGCATGTACTTAACATGCCCTCATTTGGGACACTTGTAAAGCATTCCAGAGATGGCAACTAAGTAAGCTAAGTCGGTTTTTTGGGGTTTGTTCTGGAGCTGAGTCAATGTAAGCAGATATTTTTAGACGATGGTCATTTGGAAATGTCATGTTACCAATCGTGTGTCTGCTCCGCCGCAGACAGAGGAGAGCATATTAATTTTCCGTCCTGAAGACGCTGCACCTGGGAGGGTCAGAGGCAAACCATAAATAGTGATCCGACAGAGATATAAAATTAGTGGACTGAGGATCACTTCTCTGGCGTGTGTGCTAGTGGACACAGAAGAAAAGTGAGTCTAACCAATTACAGTGGATTTAGGTCCAGGACTGGGTTGCACGAACCGCATTAGTTGTGCCCGTAAATGCAGTGGAAGAGGGGAAATTCAGAGAATAGATGTTTGAAGACTTTATGTCTCAAATTCAGTTATTTGTTGTGAATTGAATTGGCTTTAATTATTTCATTCCTTAGTATCTTAAAAATTCTATTAATTCTCTACTTCAGATCTTGAGTGGTGAGCCAACTTGAATATATGGGTATTTCAATGAGGGTGTAATTCAGAGGAGATGTGGGCCGTACATGCTTTGGTAGAGGAGAATATGAATTGAGTGACTGTGAATATTTTGATGGGTCAAAGTCTGCTTTTCAGGATAAAGGTTAAAGTATGAAAAACCATCAACCATGAAACATGTTATAAAATTAGACCATCTGTTTTAAACCAGTTATTGAAATGGAAATTTACTTTCTGAGGCTCAAGGCCCACAGCAGAGGTTCATATTAATGGATGAAAGAAACACTTTCTGTACTTGAGTTATGCCGCGACTATATTAGACATTCCCTCAAGAGAAAAACAGTCACAGCCTCTCTGAGCTTTGTTTACATTTGAGTCATCTGAAACGATACTCTAAAGCTGAACAAGTTACCTGTTGTTTGTTTTGTGTTCCACAGTTTTAACCGCTTCAGAATGTGTTGATCGTATCTGACTCACTTTGTGTCACATCAGCGTTAGTGGAAACAAGTTGGGAACCTAAAGCTGGCTTCCCTGGGTTCTCTTCCAAGCTTGGCCAAATTCTGCCTTATGACCTTGGACAGATCACATGATGGTTTAAATGGCATAAGGGGACTATTAAATCAACTTTTGAGTTCATTCGTTAAATATCTATTAATTCCATATTCTCCATCCATCATTATAAGAGATTCAGTGATTTAAGCATTTAAAATTGCCTTGTTTTGCTTTTCAGAAATTCATTGCAATCTAAAACATATGGTGAGTGATTCTCAGAAACTATATGATTAGTGGGAAAGGTCTTATTTATGAGAGAGTCTAGAGATTGTGGGCAGGGACCACCCATCTTGCTGCTGAGGTGTGAGGTCAGGACAGAGAGGAGAAGAGTGAGGCATCTCGGACAATGATTTTAGAGCCCATGGTTGGGACGGCTGTTGCCAAACAGACCTCGTTTATGTAAGGGAGGAAACGTGAAGGTGCAGATGTTAATACCGAGGTCTGAAATAAAAATAGGGCGTGTGAAATCAGAAGGAGGCACAACTCTCCAAAAGGGCTTCTGGCTCCTGCAAACACACTGTGACTGAGAGGCAAAGCGTTCGTTTCATTTGTTTTCATAAAAGATGGCGGCAGGAGCTGGAGGGTTGTGACTTGTTGCTCATCTCTTCTTTGCTTATCCCTTCCGATTTCTCTCACACTCTCTCGTCTCTCTCTCTCTGCGTTCCCCGCTACTTGTCCCAGCCACTTCAATATCAGACTCAGAAAAGTGTGTGCGGATGGGGTCAGAGGTGAACGAAAATTGAATTCTGTCTGAAATGTCAGATGGGGCCACTGATTCCTGCGGAGCCCGAGAGCAACAATTCCAAGTCGTTGTCAGAGTGAGAATTGGTGTGGCGGCCAGGAGATTGGCCCATCTTTTGGTGTCTGGATTCGGGCTAGAAAGCATTTTCCAGCCCTATGAAATATAGCGAGGTATTTGCCAGGGCACCAAGATTGATGATCTGTGTACAAATCGGGGACAAATAAATAAATAAAACACCGACAGTCGTTGGGAAAGTTCTTGGTGGGAACTTGGACCCAGTCTGTGTTCCTTCTGGTCCAACAAATGGGGTGGCCTGTTGGCTCAACGTGCTCTTTCTCTCAGGGTTGCTGTTAGAGTTGCATTCGTAATTGTATTCATATGATGATTTGTGTTGTCCTAGTGGCTTGGCAGGAAAGTCCTGGGGGTACTTGTTAGTATTCTCTAGCTTTGACGGATGAAGGAGCTGAGAGCAGAGCTCAAGCTCAGCCCTCTGACTCCAAGTTACATTTCCTTCTCACTCCACTGCAGCCCCCGTCATGGGACGATGTGGGTCTGGACTCGGTGCTGTTTTGCAGAATTACCTTTTCTCTATGTCGGGACCTTGGGTTGTATCCTAAAGGCTTGAACAGGTTACTACCACAGGGGACAAGAACCAGCTGAGAGGCAAGTGCACACTCGTGCTGCATCAGTAGAGGGTCGATGCAGACAGAACGTACTGGGGTGACATTGGGCCTTGATCATAACTATAAACGGACTATCCTGACATGGCCTTGGGACCACTCTTCAGCAGAGCTCTCATCTCTCAGTTACTCGTCAGTGGAGGCTACAGAGGAGAACGTGGGTTTCCTGAAGCACTACTGAAACAGAGGAACACATTAGAAATACAGACGAGCCACTTGAAGTCCCCTTTTAAGATTGATACAAATGCATAATATGGCTTATTCCAAAAAAAGACTATTATTTTACTATAATTTTAGACTGAGAGTCTCTGAAATGTTTAATGGTTCAGACTGGCATATTTAGAAGATGTATTATCTCTACCATTGAAGGAAGATCCCAAGGACAGTGTGTGTGTGTGCAGGTGTGTGTGCCCCTCTCGAGCGCAGGGTCACGGAGCCGAGACAGTCGGTCAGCGTGGAAGGCTGAGCGTACCGCGCACCGACACATACGATTTTCCAATCATCTGTTTTTAAAAGACATAAATTACCAGCAAGGGCACTCTCAGTAGAAGCTGCTTGGGAAATGGTTAAGAACAATAATAGGATTAGCCTTATTTTCATTGAATTTGGAGTGAAATTACCAACTCAGCTGTGTTTTATGTAAGGGTTGCCATGGCTACCTTGGAGGAGTCTAAATGTGGTGAATGATGTCACAGGCCACGATTATTCATATATTAAATGTGGAGGGTGTGGGAGTCAAACCTAATCCACTATACATATGTTAGACAAGCCTGATTATCATCATCACCATCATTATTATTATTATTTTTATTTTTACTAGTCAGAGTCTAATCGTATACAGGCTCATTTTTTATCAATATCCTATTTTATCAGAGAGCTGCCATTTCTAATTCTCTTTGCAACATGGTCTAGTAATTATGATTTTTCTTGCAATTACAAAAACGTGGTTAGCAGGGAAGCTTGCCAAGTATTCTTTCTTTCTGAAGTGATTCGATGGCATAGCGTATAGCATCTAACTCTGGAAATACCAAGAAGAAAGAAAATGGATTTTATTTCTGAGTTAGCCTACGGTGGTTTCTAAATTAGGACATGGCGGTCAAAGGGGCTAGGGACAGATCGTCTTGCCAGGGCACAACTAAGGGAGCCTTTACTATCTTTCAAGGAGGCTCGCGTGTCATGAGAGTAATTTATGCGTCCCCACGTATGACAGGTAGAGCGTGTAAGGGGGAGAAGGAAAGGGAGGAAAGAAGAGTAAACCCATGTAAGGAGCATCCCAAAACCCGAAACGCATCCGTTCCTCCAGAATCTGCAATGGCTGAGCCACAGGACGTCAAAATAAAACCCATGTGCCTTTGTGTGTATTTCGAGCCTTGCCGCAGCACGTGCAGCCTGGCCTGCGTGCCGCCGCGCCCCACCCCTGCGTCCTGCAGACTGCCTCTCCAAACACATCCCTGTTTCTCGCTAGCACATATCTGTGTCCCTGGCCCATGTGCTCAGGTTACACACGTCCACATGGAAATCCCGCACCAGCGCACAAATCCACATTCAATTAATGTAGCGCTTAGAGTGCCTCGTGGATGGGCTCCCCCACGGAGTCCCAGCACTGCACCAGTTTGTGGGGTCTCCTCCCCCGGAAGGTGTCCTCGGAGATAAGGCGAGGCTGTTTCTGGGCTGCTTTGGGTTAGACCTGCCTCATTCTATCACTAAAACATCTGTTACTTTAGGATTCTTTTAAGGTTTCGGTCCAATTATTCACTAACTGGTGTATCTCTACCCTGTTGCCTATCTGATTTGTGCAAGACTAGTCTTGAGGGAACCCAAAAAAGTTTCGTAACTGCACTTTATTTTGTTCCCATTAACAACGCATAATCTCACTATTAAATCAGTCTAATCAGTGACTTGCCGAAGCCAAAACAGAACTTCAAAGACACTGGAGCCGCTGAGTGAGCTTCAAAGAACCCTAGAAGGGTCAATTAACACCTACAATGTTTATCCAACTTGTCATTTAATTGAGAAGTGACTTGGTGCATATTTAATTGCTAATGAGCAGGATTATGGAGGCTACGCAGAGTGACATGTTCAAGGCACTTTGCACTCCCTTGCCCAAGGTAGAAGAAAAGGAAGGACCCTTCCCCTCTCTCCTTATTTTGTTTTTTTAACTGTTCATTTTGAAATCATTTCACAGAGCATTTGTACAGCTAACTCAGAGGGTTGTTGCATACCCTGAGCCAGCCTCCTCCGACACTAATGTCTTACAAAACCCTAGTATAATTATAAGAAATTCATTCTGGTACAAGGTATAACTGATGTACAGAACCGATCTGAGGTCTTCCGGCCATCCCGCCGGTGCCCTGGTTCTGCTCTTGGAGTCGGCCCAGGAGCTACCTGGCACTGAGCGCCGCCTCTCCTGCTTCCTCCAACCTGTGACTGTTTCCAGTGTTTCTTTGTTTCCATGACCTTGACCTCCTGCATGTCAACAATTCACGCTCCTAACATTATTTTGGAAAGTCCGTGGCATCCTTTAGGAAGACGGAGACTGCAGAGCAATGCCCCATTATAGCCTGTTGAAATAACTGGGTTTGTCTCGTGTTTTGCATTTTAAAGTTAAATTCAGGAATCCTGTTCTACAAAGATATTGTGATATATACACTTCAGCATTTTTATGGAAGCCAGCATAACATAAATAAGAAACAAATATCGTGTGCATACACAGATATATATGTGGATTTCTGTGTATTGTGTTTGTGTATATATGTATACATATGAACATATGTTTGTGTATATATGCGTATCTACACACACAAACACAATACACAGAAATCCACATATGTGTGTGTATGTATACACAAACATACATACACACATACATATAATATGAATTTCTTCTTTTCTTGATCTTCTACACACTGGCTAGGAGTCTAAGGACATAAATAACATGTTATCACTTTAGTCTTCTTCCTAAACCTTTTTCTAATCAAAATACGTTTATAAAAATGTATTTGAATAATGTATTTTTATAAGTACTGCACAGAATGATAATATGCACTGATTATTTGCAAGTGCAAACAGAAGTCACTTAGAGTCTCTACCGTCTCCATTTTAGAGCTGAGAAAATCCAAGCCCAGTGGCGTTCAGTATCTTCCCATACCACTGTTGGGGGCGGGGGTGGGGATTTAAGCAGAGAGAGTCTCAGGCCATGTTTCCCCCTTTATTTAGATATGTCAAGGTGGTACTTCTTACTGACTTTGAGCCAGGGAGATAAAAGCGGTATGCTTCTACTCCCCGACCAGCGCATCTCTGTGGAGCACAAGGGAACTGCGAGGCTGCTTCAAGTCCACAGCTGGCCCTGTTACTTTGTGCTTGGTCACCACAAAATATGCTGCTGAAGGTTCATTTTTGTGTGTGTTATTAAGTATATAGCCAGGTAATAAATAAATAAATATGTCTTATTGTACTTACCTGTTATATATACTTTTGGGTATAAATATAATTCTGGATATTAATAAGGCTTGTAACATGTGACCTAAACGACATGTCTGAAGTTATCCGAAAGATAGGGCCCGGCAGTCTACATATGAAGGCTTCTCTTTGATTCCTTAATTGGCAGCACGGGGGGGGGGGGGCATAAAGCCCAGCTCACACCCTACCGAGCCATGTCACCGTCATCCAAAAACTCAAACGGGTCATAAAGGAAAATATATTTGATAGCAGCAATTGCACAAAATGAAGAATTCCTAACTTGATCATGATATTCTTCTGCCCGTGTCATCCACATGATATGTATCTTTCCGGAGCCTGGGGGAGCTCCCTCCACAAAGCCTCTGGGGAAACCCATTTTCACTCCAACCCCCCATCCGCAGCCAGCTGCCCTGGGTACTTGAGCAGGAACGGAGTCTTTGGAAATACCGCTGCCAGCCTACAAGCTGAGCAAAGCCGGCAGGCTGTGTTTGCACAGGTTCTAGGCAGTGGCCTCCTCCCACTTCCCTGAGATGCGCCGTCTGCAGGCAGCGCTCAGGGGTCTTGGACGCTGGGATCCACCATGAGGAGAAAAGCAGGAGGCGCTTTCTGATGGGGCCGTAGGAAGCTCCTGCCTTAATTTCAGTCCTCCAGCGGGGGGGCCGGGATTCAGGAGCAGACACATCGCTGGCGGTGAGGGGTTCCAAGCCGTGCACTCCCCTCCGACGAGTAACACATGCATCACGCACCCACTCGCCACTTCTCTGTCCAGAATTAGGTCTGCCTTGGCTAGCGCTTCACCCATCTGAAGGATTGTCCTCTTAGTCTGTCTTTGGTAACTTTCACGGTGGCTGAGGTCAGGATACAGATTTTCAGAAGACGAAGATTGAGGAAGTTAAAAAATCACCCATTTTAGTTAATATTTTGAATACAGAAAGTTTACATAGTTTATTGAATGGGTGGGAGTCATGGATAAAGGCAGTATTCTCTCCTAGGACTGCATGCACCATAACCAGACTAAGGGATAACAAAAATGAGAAAAATAAAACCTCTCTCTTCCCTGAAGCTGGAAGCCATTGGGAAAATGGATCATGAGCCTGGGAAGAGTCCCAGAGGGTGTTTCTGTGTCCCAATCAGGGCCCATACCACATCACAGAGCCCGTGACTTTCCTCATGGGAAACCCCAACCACGTGACCTCATTTTATTGAAAAATACATTTCCTATGAATCGTTTATGTCAAAGGTAACGGGAAAACTTTGCCCTCTAGAGGTTTGCATTCATTTCACAAAATACATGTTTTTTTTGTAGTCACAAGTCTGTCTTTCTGTGTGCAGTCTTTTGTCTAGGAAACCAAAGTAGCACAATTAAATTAATGTTTTCAAATAAATAAATTTGCCTTTTAAAAGCACACTTCCTTTCACAGGGCCATTGTGCCCATTCTGTTCGACTTACTCTCCGATAATCCTTGCAGACTTTCAGTGACTCGCCCAACTCGGTCAGTTCATACCTCATGGTGTTCCAACTCTACATTTGGATATCTCCCTTTACAGTTTCTCTCAAAACCCTGAATATCTAATTTTTCACTTCTTAAAATAGAGTCTGTATAGTTTCATGGAGGACCGGTTAGGAGAATAAGGTAATTTTCAATCCAGTACTTCTCCAATAAGTGTGACCTTTTTACTGGTCAGAAGTCATCCTACAGGTACTTGCAGTGCCAGCCTGATAACCCTTTCAATGGACAGTTGCCGGAAATGTTAACATTTCCCATCTTTTGGCTTTAATAAGTAAAAGTACCCAAGCTACTCTGATTTGAAACCCTTTAGGGAATTATAGCAACAATTTTAAAAAATTTTTAAATTTTTTATAAACATATAATGTATTATTAGCCCCAGGGGTACAGGTCTGTGAATCGCCAGGTTTACACACTTCACAGCACTCACCAAAGCACATACCCTCCCCAATGTCCATAACCCCACCCCCTTCTCCCAAACCCCCTCCCCCCAGCAACCCTCAGTTTGTTTTGTGAGATTGAGTCTCTTACGGTTTGTCTCCCTCCCAATCCCATCTCGTTTCATTTATTCTTTTTCCACCCCCAACCCCCCACGATGCATCTCCACTTCCTTGTATCAGGGAGATTATATGATAGTTGTCTTTCTCCGATTGACTGACTTCGCTCAGCATGATACGCTCTAGTTCCATCCACGTTGTCGCAAAGGGCAAGATTTCATTTCTTTTGATGGTATAGCATCAATTCTTAATAAAGATGTACATCTTGGAAGTTTTGATTTTCATGCATTGTAAATTGTAGTGTGGCCAGAGCATGAGAAATCTAATCCCACCACTTTATTGCATGGGATGAAAGCTGCCTCCTAAAATAACAGGCACTTGCCCTAAATGCGCAGTTGGGTGGTTAGGAGCGGAGCTAGGTCTTCTGTCTGCTCGCAGAGCTGGTTCTGCCTTACTGTGAAGCTGGGGCCCTGGGGGTCATTGCTGTTTTATCTGTCCTTTTCTCCCTATGAACAGGCAGGACAGAGGTCACCAAGACTGAGGATTCATGTCTCCTTGTAAATCAGGCTCTGGTCCTGATCTCACCACTTCCTGAGCTTGACGACCTAGAGCAGATTGGCTCTCTGCAATCCCACATCCCCGTCTGTAAGATGGAAATGATCATGACAGGCTCTCGGAGGCTTGGCAAATGGAGCAGATGAGGGAATGTTTGTGAAGCCCTCAGAACCATGCCTACGGCAGACGGGTTTCTGTAACTAACGGCCTGTCTGTTGCTCCAAGAAAATACCCGTCCTCAAAAGTTCAGGTTTCTACCTTAGATCACAGCAACAGTCTTCAGAAGTGAAAATCTTATTGTCGTTGTTTTTCTAAAAACAGGGTAGTTTCTAACATATTCTTCATTTAAAAAAGACTATTTTTATGAAGTAAGTTCCAAATGTTTTAAATTAGAAAATCGCTCTTTTCTCTGTGATGGACTTTTAGAACCTGTGTCTTCTCTTTGCTACGAATGTCTGTGATACTAAAAGTCACAGTAATGATAATCCTTTCAAAAAAAAGTTAGAACCAAAATGCTAACCCCTCTTTGACTTTGGCAATGTATTTGACCATAGTAAATAATTTTTTTTTTTTTTTTTTTTTTTTTTTTTTTTTTTTTTTTTACTATTCAGGGATATCAATTTCTTGGAAATCCCACCGATATATGGGTCTGGATCAGATATTGCCTGGGATACAACTTAGTAAAACACAAAATGTGAGAACCATAGAATTCATACCACAGTGAGATGCTTCCATTTGGCAAATACTGTTTGAGTGCCTAGCATGTGCCAGAGACTGTGATAAGAGTGGGTCTAGTGCTTCTCAAATTTCAACATGTGCTGGAATCTCCTGGAATCTTCTCAAAATATAGATTGTGACTCAGTAGATTTGGGGTAGGTGAGACTCTTACTTTGTACCAAGCTCCCATGTGATGTAGATGATGCTGTTCTGTGGACCAGAAAAGTAACTAGGGTGTAGAGTGTGTGAACAATGCACAGTTGACACTAAGAGAAGTAGAGTCACAACGAGTGAAATTTCAGGTGCGGCATAGATTTCATTGTATACTGTATCCTCAGAACTTACTCATCATGTCACCAAAACTGTGTATCCTTTGACCAACATCTCCCTACTTCCCTCACCCCCGGAAACTACCATTCTGTCTCTGCCTGTTCAACCTTGTGTTCTGTTTTGTTTAGATTTTACATATATTGTCTTCCTCTGCCTGACATATTACTTAACCATGATGCCCTCAGGGGCCATCCCTTTTGCTGTAAATGGCAGGATTTCCTTCTTTTTTAAGGCTGGATAATATTCCATTGTGCACATAAACCACATTTTTTTTTTTTTTTTAATCCACTCCTCTGTTGATGCACACTTAGCTTGTCTTGGCTGTTGTGGATAATGGCGCAGCAGACTTGGTGTGGGGGGTGGGTCATGGCTCTCTCCTCTGGATAATAGCTTCTCAGATTTCTGCTCTTGATCTCTTCCTGGTCATTGTGACTTGAAGATCAGGTAGAGGACACTGCATTCGCCAAATGTATTCGACCATGAAGCCTCTCTTTATGGAAGGGTGTAGGTTAGCATGAAGGATCTGAGTAAGGTCTGAATAAGGCTGTGCCTCTCGCTGCAGTACAGACACTGGCCTGACCTGACCTCTGTAGGCGTTTACCTTGCATTGTGCACTTAACGCTGCGAGTGACTTGATTCAGCGTACTGTTCCCCTTCACTATGGCTTCAGTCCATTTCCTCTGTCTAGAGGCTTCTCTTCTGTGCTGCCAGGAAAGCCTTAGTAGCCCTTAATAGCTGAGCACCTCCCATCAAAAGGGATCTGGCCTTGGATGAAGAGAGGCGATAGGTTAACCATTTTGCCCTTTCCCTTGGAGTTGGGTGATTTCGGTTAGTTGTTCAGACTCCCAGTTCTTGTTTCCTGACCATAAAATGAGGCTAATGATACTCATCTTGCTGGGTGAAGGTTAAAATATAGGTCAGGATCTAACACCGTAACTAGTACAGAGGTGCCTGATAAACTTTATCCATTAGCGATCATCACGCTGTGTATGAAAAATGACAAAACAGCACTAGAGGTAACGAGATGTTGTCAGAGCTTGAGGATAGAGCAGCAGTCCCCTAGCGAGGTCATCAAAGATTATTTCACAGAGAAGTTGGTATTTGACATGTACCCATGTAGAGTAGAAAGGGTCTGGATAGAAAATGGATGTGGGTATTTTAGGCATGGGATGTGTAAAATAAAAAGTACACATGTGAGAAGCACAAGACATATTTAGGTGATAGGAAAGAAAGAAACCCATTGTTTTTGATGGAACAAAACCAAATAACTTCATTTTTGATGGCAAGCTCTATTTTTTGGTCGATAAAATGTTCTTTGTGTTCCTAAACGCTGCTGGCAGAAGGAAAATAACGCTTCAGGAAAATGAAGATGATTTTGACAAGTTGCATGAATTGAAAAAGAAGAAAGTAAAGATAATAAACAGTTATAAATGTCTGTGACCAGAACATGTAGAATTTATCAGACTCTGTGGTTATAGAATCAGAAAGACCAAGGGAAGAGATGGCACTATCGGGAGCCAGGAGAGTCAGACGCTGGACTTGGCAAATGACTGTGCAGAACTATTTCAACTTCCAGCTTATGCTTAGGACTTGTTAACAGTCCAGATGTCCAGGACTCGTAGCTGTGAAGTTTCACTGGGGATGTGTGGGTGTGTCCAAGAATGTCCATTTTGATAGGCGCTCTGGAAAAGTTTGAGGGAATGGCACTTTTCAGAACCCTGTGCATGGTGCATGGTGCATGCTGAAAGCTTGGTGCTCATAGCTAGAAGGGGTCAGTTATGGAGGATTTGGCTGCCCTTCCTCTGCTCACCCCTCATCCTCCTGCCAACACAGAGTACTTGCCTGGTTTAAAATGGAAATGCTCTTGGAAGGTCTTTTAAGGCAGTGGGTCCCAGATGAGCTGAGGGCCCGTGTTCATTTCAGCTTATAGCTCCCAGCAGTGCAATCCCGGCCTTCAGGGTGGGCTTTGTACAAGGAAGTAGGAGAAGAATCAGAGCCTTAAGAAAGAGCCAAGAGCCAGGGTGAAAGCCTACATTAACCTCGAGTAAGGTATAACAAGAGGAAATTTTAGGCTAGATTTGTAAAAAGAAAAAATATATATATCATCCAGTTAATGCAGAGGGATTTGAAATGTTCAAAGCAGGAAAGCATGATAAAATTGAAAGGAAAAATTATTTAGTGGCCCAACAGACCCAGGGAAAACTCTTAACATTTGGAAATTGTTTGTGGTAAGAATGCTAGCATCTACCTTGTGCAGCTTTTATGAGTGTATAGATTAGTGTTGTGAAGAACTTTGTTGGGGAGGAATATTTTTTCTCTACCCTTCAACATTCTTCTGGCTGGTCTTAGAAATAAATTGACATGAGACGGAATAATAGGAGAAAATAAAATTTAATTACATAAGTATGATGAATCCACATAAATACAGGAGATTCCAAAAGGAGGCGTAATAAGATGTATATTTCATTCCAGACTAAGGAGAGAGGTTAAGGGCCTGGGGCTTCAAAGGGAAAAAGTGCAATCACAGGAGGGATGGAAAGAGTCATTAAAAGTTTGTTAAACAGATGTTTGTTGGGCCATACAGAAACAGAGGGACAGAGAGAGGATAGAGGGGCCCCTGGGGGGCTCAGTGGGTTAAGCATGTGCCTTCAGCTCAGGTCATGATCTCAGGGTCCTGGGATTAAGCCCCATGTTGGGCTCCCTGCTCAGTGCAGAGTCTGCAACTTCTCCCCCAACTACCTGCCAGCTCATGATCTCTCTCTCTTTTAAATAAATAAAATCTTTAAAAAGTAATCACCCTAAAATAATCCACATGCCAATGACAACCATTTTGGGTCGCCAAACTGTTCCCTCAGAGCTTCAGATACTAGAACATGGCCACTAGTCAACACAGGGAAACCGTTACTGTTCAAAAGAAGAGCAACCAAGTAAATAGAATTATGTGCGCGTTTTCTTCAGCTGTTGACGTATTGCTAATGAACAGGTTTTAAGCCGTGATTCTGTTCAAAAGCATGTGTGAATGTGTGTGTGTATGTGTGTGTGTGTGTGTGTGTGTGTCTGTGTTAGACCCAACAAGAAGGTAGTTTTGCATATATTTGCTTTCTAATAAAAAAGAGAAACAGTATAATATGTAATCCTAATGAATGGAAACAGATAGGCCTGCTTAAAAAACCATTTATTCTCAGCAAATGTGCCTTGTTGACGATAGGGGAATATCCTAAAGCATAAAATGGGACTTTAATTTATAACACATCAGTGCTTCTTTGGTACCTTCTAATTTGCCACCAGCTGTGGGAAGGGACAAGGAAGGCTCCATCCGCGTCCATCACGCCACATCCCGGAGTCTGGAGCAGCACACGGTCTCTGGGGTGATTTTTCATACGGGTCACACCTGAGAACCATCAAAGCGGCCGTGTTCTGAAAGCTGAGAACATGGATGTAGTCATCAAAAACTGGTCAGAGCAACCCTGTGGGATCAGCTTGTATTTCTGTATCTGGATATTCCACTTCTCCCCCATCATCACCACATTCTAATTTGTGTTATTTTTATCAGCTTTCCCTGAATTAAACTACAAGCTGAGAGAGAGAGAGAGAATATAATTTTGTACACAATCAGGCTTTCTCTTCCTTGTGGGCGTCTTCCCTGCTCCCCTGTGTGCCTTGCCCCCCGGCCCTCCGCTTCCGTCCGTTCTCGCCCGCACACATACAGGTGCATTTGTATACTACCCCACTGAGCCCGGAGCCAAGAAAGTGCTGGGATTTTTGAGAAAAGATTGACAGTTTGTTCAAATCAAACTCTGGCTATATCTTTTCCTATGTTAACTGAAAAATCAAACTATTAGCTATTTTTTTTTTCCCTTAATGTATCTAGTGGAAAATCGAAATATCATTCAGAGTGACCTAGTCATTGTTTAATGTCATACTCCATTATAGAAACCTGTATTAATGGATCTCTTTATCTAGCTGTATCATCTGATCACCAAAGATACTAATTGCTTTGAAATGGGACCTTCCACATTGGAAAACAACGACTCATCCATAGTCTCCATTTTCTCTTTGGCAGGAGATCAGAATTTGGCTCAGTTCACTGGGTGCATGTGTGAAATTGTAGCGAGAACATCAATCTGGCGGTTGAAATCAAGCTTGCCCCTGATCTGGGGGTATTGTTTCACCATGTGGGTCATGGATGTTAAGGATGCTGGTAGCCCGGCTCTGGACGTGGTGCGAGGAGAGCTGTCGTGACGGTGGTTACTGGCTCCGCTGCCTCTGTGACCGTCCGGCTTCTTTCCCTTCCTCTCTCTCTGGTCTGCTAGCATCAGCTTCTCCCTCACCCAGTTCCTATGCATAACCTTCCCTCCTGAGAACTTGAGAGACATCCCAGTATTGTGTCCTGGGCTCTGACCTCCCTGGAGAGCACCTTGCTGCCCTTAATATAGTCCTTCTTTAAAACAGTACTTGTTAATGGCAGGTGCACTTCTCAGTGGACATACCACATCTAAATGACATGCAAGTACTTGTTGGTGAATCAGTACTCTGCTCATTACAGAGTATTTAGTAATAGCAATAGTAATAAAAAGGGTGAAGTCTGTTCATTGAGTCTGTGCGCCAAGCGTTGTTGTAAGGGCTTCCCATATCTTGGCGCGCTTCATTCTCTCCACTACCCTCGATGCGTGAGAAGTCATGATCCCTATTTTGCAGAGGAGGAAGCTAAAACATGGAGACATTGTGTAAATCGCAAAGCCTCACCCAGCCCATAAAGGCAGATTCAGGATTGAAATCTGAGTACTCAGACTTCACAGATCACAGTTAACTTTCATTAGCTTTATAGTCAAGGGCCTGTAGGTAAAACCAGAGTATCTGTACTCGGTGTGCAGCAACTCGCTGGCCCGCTGAAGAACAAGGCTCTGGGGACTCCTGCTCTCCCCGTCTTTGCCAAGGGCATGGGTGTGGGCTCAGAGGTCCTTTGCTGCACGTCTTATGAGTGTATGACACTCAGACACTCATCCCCAGATCGTCTTTATTTAGGGGACTCTGCGAATCAAAGACATTGTGGTATGGAAACCCTGGAAGGCAATTTGAGGGGGACATTGCTGGTCTCATTTACCAAATTTAAAATGTGACATTGTAGTCCTCTGTCGCGGAAAGTTGCTTTGAAAGATTTAGGTAAAGAAGGTTGCATTTTCTCCACTGGGGACACTTTGTGGACTCTAGATTCTTAGAGTACCTGTGCAGAGGGCATCGTGTTCACGGGCCCCTGACGGTCTCCTGAGCTCTCAGTGAATTGTGTCGCATGAACAGTGAAAGGAGAGAAGCATCCACTTGGGGGGTGTGACTGTGGAGAAGAGAAGGTTTGCACATGGCAGTTGGGCAGTGAGGGCCCTGGGTGTGCGTGGTCCTGTGGACCCCTGTGAGAGGCGAGGTGGGGTCTTTTATGGGAAAACCTGAGAGAAAAGGCAGAGACACTTTGGAGCAGTTGTGGGAGTTTCAACCTCAGAGGACTCCCAACACCTGAAAACCTGAAAGGACTTGAGGAGAAACCAGCCAGCTGGGGGCCCACGGGGCTGTGAGAAGTCAGCCAGGAGGCCGTGGGGTCAGGAGTATGTGGGGTCAGGAGCTACGGCCTCAGTCCTTGTGAGAAGCCCGCCTGCACTGGACACGACTACGACTTGCCACGCCGTCATGCCTTGTCGCACATTCCTTTGAGGGGGAAAATCGAGGGAGAATAGAAGCTACCAAATTATTCAGATTTGGAAAAAAACAAGCAGAAGCTAGTTAATTTGGATGGGGGTGGGCAACCAGAGAGCATTGGCATTAACTGAGTGGAAGGAAGGTATCCTGGGGAGTGACCAGCAAAGGGCCTTGAGCTGAAGGGGACCTGTTGCCGTCAGAGTGTGGGACAGAAAAGCCGACAGAGAACCCACAATCCCAGATGGCAAAGCCACCCCCAGGCAGAGGGAAGCAGGGCCCATGGATGGAAAGTCGGGCCACAGATGTCTTAGCCGTGGTCTCAGATGCCAGAGTTCCTCTGACCAGAAGGTGGGAGACTGCACTGGGCTGTGAGGGACGCATCACACGTAAGACACATAATGTGACGTGCAGGAGCGCGTGGCAGCGTCTTCCCGGAGCACTTCGGCTGGGACCTGAGACAGCATTGAAATGTGCTCAGGGGCCCCGAGGACTCACTGTTCCCGATACCTCTGTCCGCACACAGGCCGGCCCTTTATGATATGCAGAACCCGTGCGATCCTGAAACAGGTCGACGTCCCATCATACGTGAGAAAATGCTTTGTGGACTGGAGAGCAGTAGCGGACGATGAAACCCATTTTCTACTTAGGAAAATGTAGAAAGGAGACAGTGGAGAAAAGTAAGCCCCTGGGATGGGCCGGTGAGGCTTTGCTGGCCCGCGGGTGAGGAGTTGAGGTATTCCTGTGATAACACACAGCCTAAACTCCCTGCGGACCGCTCGGCCGGCCCTGCCGTTGGGGCTGCGGCCGAGGACAGCGGTCCATCCCTGGAGCAAACGGTCTTCTCGGAGTGCGCCGCGTGTTCACTGGGTGGTCGCGAGCGCCGGGGCTACAGACCGCCCTCACAGGGAGCTCCGTGTCCGCAGGGTCTCCGTCTGCTCAGGCTGCTATGACAAAGTGCCATAGACCGGGAGGCTTATACACAGCAGAGATTCCTCACGCTTCTGGAGCCTGCAGGCCCAAGATCAGGGTGTGGGCCCTGGAGGTTCCCGTTAGATCCCTCCTCCTGGCCCGCAGAGGCCTCGCCTTTCTCCCCAGGTCCACCCTCGGGGGAGGGGTGGTGAGAAGCTTCATCTCTCCTTCTTAGAAGGACGGGGAGCCCATGAGGATGCCCCCCCATACTCTGTCACCTCCCAAAGGCTCCACCACCAGATAGCACCCCTTTGGCATTAAGGCATCTGCATAGGAATTGGGGAGCACACAATCAGTCCAGAAGACACAACCTGCCCTGTGAGTTAAGTACAAATGGGGTGAGCACGTTTCCTGCTCACTTTCCCATTAGCCTTTCCTGCTGTGCTGCGCCTCCTTATAACTCTATCAGCATTCCCACCGCATCTTGTGGGGCAGTCAGAATGAAATAATGTGTGGCCAGCACCTCGGATGCCATATACAGACCCATTAGAACACATTACTGTCTGCTCCCAGGAATGAAGTTGTCTGAAAGTCTCTGGCCTAAAACCTCCTAGGAGGTGTTGGGATTGTGCCGTGCCTGTGTCTGAGTGTGCGTTAGAACTGACCAGAGGACTGTAATTTGCAGAGGGGCAAAGGCACCGTATTTGAATGGGTGAAGTCGAACCATCCACGGTAACTGTCTGTTGTTCAGAGACTACTGTGCACATCTGGAAGACACTTCTTGGAGCCCAGGTGTTGCGTACTATTTTTTATTTATTTATTTTTAAATTTTTTTTGTCTCTTTCTCATCTCCTAATCATCGCAAAGAGCAAGCTTCCAGGAGGCAGTTTAAAAACAGTGGAACCTGTGGCCAGCAATCAAATACGTATTATGACACTAGTTCCCTACCCACTCGTGGCTCCTATATTGTGTTCCTTTCATTAAAGCTAATGACAGCTCTGAGAAGGTACCAGGAGCAGACCAGACCTCAGGAAATAAAGGATGCCTCCAACACGGGGAGCTGCTTTCCCTAAAAGCATTAGCACTGCGATGCACTCATGTAATATACTTGGGATCCATCTTTTACACCAATATCAGAGTGTTCAATTAGTGGTAATTAGAGACCAGCTGGGCAAGAGTAATTTCAATACCGCAGCAGAGAGGGTGAGTGTTGCGGACGACTTTTCATCCGAATTACTTCCCCGCAAATATGACTCAATCTATTCATTAGTCCCTAGGAGGAGCTCTGTTTTTCAAACCCCTTGCCAAATTTGCGTGTGTGTGTTGCATGGGGCACTGAAGAGTGTATTGAAATATTTAAATTTACAGACACATTCATGGGTTTCTTGCAATAATGCCTTTATTGGTAGGTAGGTTCCAAGAGTGTGGATAGAAAGAATATGAGGTGAATAAATCCATGAATGATGAATATTTTATAAATGAGAGGTAAAAATTATATGTGCTCAGAAAACAGAGCCCGATGTAGAGAAAGAAACGTGGAACAGTCCGGATCCTGAGGGATGCCAGTTTATGAGGTGGCGGAAGCTCTCCCTGCCGTGATTTCCCACTCGAGGGGGACTCGGGGCCCCCCGCAGTCCGAGGCGGCAGGACTTGTCTCCCCAGTAAAGCTAGTTGGCTGGAGAGGGGCAGTTTCTTCACCAGAGGGGAAGCTTTTCTTGAGCGCAAAGCTGGCCAGTCATGTTGCTTTCCCTATGAGCTTCTCCATAAACGGTTCTTTGAGGATGGAGCTGGTTGGCATAAAAATTCACATTTACAGCTGCCTAGTTCAGCGTTTGTTCTGGTACCATCCTTATCTTTGGGGGAAGCTGTAATGTGAGATGAACAAGTAACATTCAGATGTCCATGTGCGCTCTCGTTGCCGTTATGTGAGGCAGTGGATCCAGAGATCCGCCACTGTTCTTTTGTTGATTAAATTTATTCATAACCTGTGTTTACAGATTCCTTCCAGTGACTTGTTTGAACAAAACACATGCAGAATAATATAATGAAATAGAAAATGAAAGTCAGGAGGATAGAATTAATTAACTATAAATGGAGATTAATAGAATCACGGAGACCAAAATTAATATTTAATTTTTAATTTCCAGGCATCTATAGCAAAAAAAAAAAAAATGGCAATTTACCACACTCTCGTTAGCAGAAAAGGGAAGTTAAAAAAGAAAAGAAAAGAAAGGGGAAGTTTCCAAGTTTCCCTGAAGAGTAGCAAAGTTTCTTTTTCTTTTGTTTTGTTGTAGTGCTATTTGAAAATGGAATTTAACCCGGGACTAGATACCTAGGCCCAGAAGAATAGAAGTATTTAATGTTCTGAACAGGGAAGGGTGAAATTCAATCTCAAATTACCTATGAGCTTCTCTCAATGTAATTTTAAGTCAAGTTCAAGTCATCCAAAAAAATGTAGAGAACACACACACGCAAACACACAACCCTTAATATGCAGAATAAATCTCAGCAAGGTTTATTCTTCACATTCTATTTTAGGCTGCTGAGCCAGGTCTGGCAGGATATCCAGAGAAAAATGAGACACAGCTTGTCTTCAGGGAACCCATAGTCTTAGTTGGATCCTCTTGGGGGAATTGCTTCCTGTGGTCGGTAGAACGTGGAATGTGGTCGTGTAGCCCAAGAAGGGTGTGACTATATTGACGGATTGTAATCCCAGAAGAATTTAGATGACACTGTAGTCTGAAAGAGCAGACTCATTTTTTTTTAATATTTCTTTTAAGATTTTATGTATTTATTTGAGAGAGAGGAGGGTCAGAGAGAGAAGCGGGGAGCCCAATGCGGGACTCAATCCCGGGACTCCAGGATCATGACCTGAGTCGAAGGCAGTAGCTTAACCAACTGAGCCACCCAGACTCTCGAGTGGGCTCCTTTTAATTAAGGAAATTTGATTTCAGGATTTTGTAAGGTAGAGATTAGGGTGAAAGGAATGAAATAAAAATCTTGGTGGACAAATAATGGAGTGAAAGATGTTCGAAGCCCTCCCTAAACGCACTTCGTGTACACACGCACAGACCCGCACACTCGCACACTCGGACACATACGGGCCTGAATCCCCGAGGCTTGGACTGAGCCGTGTGTAAATACTGGCCAGCTGACCCTCTAACCACCCCTCTGTTAACTGAAATAGCAGGCGACGTGGAGGGCCTCGCGCGGACACTGCCGGGCCTTGGTCTGTTGGCGAGCTCTGCTTCCGTCCAGTTGCGGCAGGTAGTAAGCTTCCCGCACGTCAAGGAGCGCTCCTCGTGGGGTGGGTGCGGGTGGTCGTGATCTCAATAGTCACTGCCAGCTGCCCTCCGCCCCCTTGAGAAATAAATCTCCGGATGAAGACGAGCTCCTGTTTGAACAGGTGGGAGACTAAAATGTGCTTCTTTGTTTCTGTGTCCTTGGAAGGATCTGCACGGGTCTCCTGGGCGGCCATAGTCCCTTTCTCAGGAGCTTTATTATTTGGTATAAAATCAGCACAGAGTGTGTAAACTATATCATTGAGGCCAGTCAATTAACGGGGCTTTGATAGTTGTTATGTAACTGGAAATGAAATCCGTATCCTTGGCAATTATTCTTTCCTACTAATATTTGACTGAAACATAAAGCTAGATTCTAAAAGTATTTTTTAACAATGGTGGAAAAGTTGAAAGTGTTCTTGTCATGGTGGGAAAAATAAGGGCTTTGAAATGAGACAAATCCCAGTTCAGCCACTTAGGCAAGGTGTTTAATGGAGCTGAGATTAATTTTATTTTCCTTGTTCTCTAAGGAGAACATCTACTTAGACCAAGTTCATTTATTAATGAATTCCATTTTAATTTTACCTACTTTTCCTAGGCTGTACTCCATGTCCTTGCCTTCATGGACTTTACAATCTATAACCATATAAAAAAGCAAATACCTACCAATTAGGGTAGAAGCCAGGGGTGCCAGGTGTGGCCCTCACCCGCACTAGAAAATGGAACGGCTCTAACAGGGAGACATTCTGGCACCCGCCTGAACTGGACGCTAACTGGCTGGCCGGCCTAACCTGCTCTCCCAGGAGCTTCTGGGCTCTGGGCTTTCCCTGCATTTGAGGGCGCACAAGGATGGGATTCCGACATTGAATAGGCAGGCCCACCACATCCAATGGCCAAGGCTTGAACTGAACCGAAATACGCTAATGTAAAATATGAGAAAAAAATCCACATAGATACTATTGAGCAAGTGTCCAACAGTTTAAATATACAACATAACATAGAATGTAAATCCTAATGTGTATCGGCCCATAGTATATATTGTGTGTCTAAGTTGGTTATGAATATAAACTTCTATACATATATAAATAAAGTTATTAAGTTATAAGTTAAAAACTGAAATTTATATATATTTGCTTAATATGACAACTTCAGAATATATCATAGATATATATTAACTTATAATAACTTTAGTTATTATAATAACTTCACTTATTAACACATTTCAATAAAAACAAGTTAGGGTAAAATAACTGCCTAATTAGATACTTTGTATAAAATACTGAAGGCTCAAAAAAATGATAAAATATACCATCTTCACTTTAGCAGTACATTTTTCTATTTTGAAAGTAATTTGATAAGAATCTGAAAATGGTGTATACCATCTTGCCCTAAATCTTAGTCCTCAAAATTATCCTAAGAAACTAGTCCAAATCATTAAAAACAAACAGACAAAAAAACTTATGGACAAAAATTGTGATAATAATAATGATTAAAATTATGCGATGGAAACATGTAATGTGTAGAAAATCTAGGGGCACCTGGTGTCTGTTGGCGTCTACCTTTGGCTTAAGTCATGATCCCAGGGTCCTGGGATGGAGTCCTGCATCCGACTCCCTGCTCATCAGGGAGTCTGCTTCTCCTCCTCCCCCTGGCTCATGCTTTCTCGTGTGCGTACTCACTCTAATAAATAATTAAAATCTTAAAAAGAAAGTCTACCCGTATGTAGGTTACAGATTTGGGTGTCTTGGAACCAGTGCTGGTAGCCGCGTTGATGCTCTTCACACTCTCCTTCTGCCAGAGAAGGTGTTTCCTGAGCCTTTGAAGCGGGCTGCTAGCAGAGGTGTCCCCTGCAGACCGGATCCGACGTTCAGTCAGAGGCGACCCTGGGAAAGTGAGTGTCCTTTGGTGGGGAAAGTCACAAAAGCCACTCGTGGGGCATGCAGACTAGAGCAAGTTTCCTGAGCCTTTGGTATTCACTTTGACCATCTATAAAACAACACTAATAGTAGGGGTCCTGCCATAGCATTCTAGCAGGGGTTAAATAAACTGAGAGAAAATCTGGGGACAATAGATTCTCAAAGAAGTCTGGGCCATGTTGAACGGGGCTGGCCAGGACAGAAGTAGAAGGACACTGTAACAACATAATTAGCATTAATGCAGATCCAGCTTTGTTTTCCTTGCTCTTAATTGGTAAGATTGAGAAGGTCCACAAGAGCTTGTAAAAGTATATTTTGACTTTATTCCACAAATATTTATTGACTGTTGTGTTAGTAACTCCCCTAAACTATGGAGACTGATGCATCAATAAACAAAAGGGAAAAAATTTTCCCTGAGGTGTTTCACACTAATGAATAATGCACAACTTGAAAATAACTCAAGTGTCTTCACCAGCACCGTAATATTTACCTTCCTGGTTTAGTAATTAAAGAAGCATTGACCATATGAGAAAAATTTATGAGTTTACTCTGACAGGTAGGAGTAAGCTCAGAAGGTAAGTTTTTAATAATTTAATAATATATATATTTCAAGTATTTATGAAACCAGTATATAAGTGATTAAAAAATAAGCACAAATCATTTATTATTTAAAATCTCAGGTTATGCATCATTGCTATAGAGTTTCTACTCTAGTTAATGAGTTTTCTTTATTAGATTCTTACTAGTCTCTGGCCAAAAAAAATCTAGCAGGTGAATTATAGATTTCTATCAGTACATGTTAAATAAATCTCTCACTTTTATTCTCAAATTTTTATTTTAATGATCCATAAAACATCCTGCAAATACTTTTGTGCAGCTGATACACTCCCTCACGTTGCAACTAACGAAAACACTATATTGTTATTTAACTAACAAAGGACAATAGTAACTAGAAATTACATGTGAAAAAATTCATATTGCAACTAATGAAAATACTATAATAACAAAGGACAACAGCAACTAGAAATTACATGTGGAAAAATTACATTTTTTAAATAAAAATTAAAATACACAAACGTTTTTAAAAAGTAAGGTAGAGAATACTTTGGGCTATCCTACCACGATTTCCCCCTTTTTCTTTAGTTTGCCTATTATGAAGTTGGTGCCAACCATGCCCTTTAGTCAAACATCTCCTGGACATCTCAGTCAGTACTGCCAAGCACTCCTGTGGAGTCACAGGGCTTTATTCACAGAAACCCATTTTGTTTCACTCAGCATAATCTCTTCCAGTCCCGTCCATGTTGCTACAAAAGTTGGGTATTCGTCCTTTCTGATGGAGGCATAATACTCCATAGTGTATATGGACCACATCTTCCTTCTCCATTCGTCCTTGAAGGGCATCTTGGTTCTTTCCACAGTTTGGTAACCGTGGCCATTGCTGCTATAAACATTGGGGTACAGATGGCCCTTCTTTTCATTCCATCTGTATCTTTGGGGTAAATACCCAGTAGTGCAATGGCAGGGTCATAGGGAAGCTCTATTTTTAATTTCTTGAGGAATCTCCACACTGTTCTCCAAAGAGGCTGCACCAACTTGCATTCCCACCAACAGTGGAAGAGAGTTCCCCTTTCTCCACATCCCCTCCAACACATGCTGTTTCCTGTCTTGCTAATTTTGGCCATTCTAACTGGTGTAAGGCGATATAAGTCAAGCAGAGAGAGTCAGTTCTCATATGGTTTCACTTATTTGCAGAGCATAACAAATAGCATGGAGGACAAGGGGAGTTAGAGAGGAGAAGGGAGTTGGGGGAAATTGGAAGGGGAAGTGAACCATGAGAGACTATGGACTCTGAAAATCAATCTGAGGGTTTTGAAGGGGCAGGGGTGGGAGATCAGGGTACCAGGTGGTGGGTATTAGAGAGGGCACGGATTGCACGGAGCACTGGGTGTGGTGCAAAAATAATGAATACTGTTATGCTGAAAATAAATAAATTAAAAAAAAAAAGCCATTTTGTAAGTCATGTGAGGGAGGCGGCCTCTGTGGTGAAGGGCTGACCGTCCTCCCGAGGCTGGGAAGAGTCACTGCAGCGGGGAGCTGAGGGGAGAGTCCATCCCGCCTTATGCCCTGACAGTCGTTCCACTGGGATTTATTAGTGTGTTTTAAAATTGAATTTTTGTGGTGTCTGAGTGGCTCAGTGGGTTAAGCCACTGCCTTCGGCTTGGGTCATGATCTCAGGGTCCTGGGATCGAGCCCCACGTCGGGCTCTCTGCTTGGCAGGGAGCCTGCTTTCCCCTCTCTGTCTCTACCTGCCTCTCTGCCTACTTGTGATCTCTCTCTCTCTGTCACATAAATAAAAAATAAAACTGAATTTTTACAGGGGGTGTGAATGGGTTCCATCTAATGGTTAGAAAAAGAAATGTGCATTTAGTGCATATCCCTAAAAAGCATAGAGCTTCTCCCTGCCCCACCCCCCCCACCCCCACCCAGGGGAAGTCCACAAACATCTAAAACTGACCCACACTTATTTATATCAATCAAACTTGTTCCAGGACATGGAAAAAAATGAATTTGGAACACGCTCTTCTCTCACGTCCCTGTTTCTGTGCGACAGGATTAACACACAGCAGTGTGATGGATGGCGTGAGTGAAAGATCCAGACAGGAGAAACGACCTTGTGACTAGAAGCTGAGCGGTTTCCAAACAGAAAGGGATTAAGAGAGTATTGTCCTGCATCCCGCGGCTGGTTGGAGGGCAGCCTTGCAGGGCTCCCACCAGAAAGGCATGTAGATAATGCTCGGTGTTTCAGGGAAGAAAGTCAAAGTGTTGGGTGGAATTGGAATGTAGAGGCTCTAAGTTAGTTTGATCAGAAATGCTATTACTGGTAATCAATGTGTGGGTAGGTTAATGTCACCTGCTTTCTGCCCCCACATCTCTATTTTTAATTACCATAGTCATTTTATGAGGTATTCAACCATTAGGATATGTGTAGTGTGTGGGCATGCCTATCTCTTAATTTTCACAAACGTTAAATGTGTATTTTATGTGTGAGTGTGTGAGAAAATTAGGAGATAGGAATTATCCGACAAATAAAAAAAAATTGGCTTAGGATTTTCAGTAAAATGCTAGTTTGTCAAGTGAGTAGATGATCACCCTCCCTCAAATCTGGGACTTGCCAGCTGTCCCAAAGGACCGTTGGGAGCGAAATGTGCGCACCCCTGGATGGAATTGGTAACGCTGTCTTCAGAAGCCAGGACACTATGTAATGAATTAATGACTTTTTTTGGCCGCTTGTTATTGAGTTTGGTTATCTCCTGTTACATAAGTCGATTGACATTAACACGTGACTCTGAGCGATTGTGTGATTCACATGAAGGGCTGTTTGTAAATTTGCGCGTCTAGTGGGACATACTCTAGCAATGTGCCGATCATGCGTACGGCCTGTAAACATCAATAGTGTTTTTCAAATCATTAAAACAAGGTGTTTTTTTTAGACTTATGAAATAAACTTCCCAGAAAAGTTCTATATTCACCAAATGAGACTTCAGTTACGTAACTTCTTTTTAACATAGCCAACAAGTCCAGTATCAACTCGTTAGGGAGAGAAAATCCTGCTTTCTTAACAGACACTGGTGGGGATCTGTTCTATCTAAATAAAAGAATTTCACTGTAACGGTTAATCAGTCTGATAGCTTAGAACTATTTCAGTTACGGTGGTCTGGAGCCCATTTCACTGTAAATCCGGTAATGCGTGTTAATTTTCTTATGGCATACGTCCATCAACAGCTCTGAAGGCCAGCATCGCCACCCCGTTTTTTAAGCAGTTGAATGTTCTTTCACCAAATAATGAGTGTTTATTACGAGCAAGGGTTATTATTATGGAGAGGAATTATGATTGTCACCAGTTGTGAATGTAAACACTTAAATATTTTGAGAGAACTAAATATGTACTATACAGTATTTCCTCTTTTATTGTCCAAATATTTTTGAAGTTTTACCGTAACGTAATAGGTAGCTATGCAGTGTTATTTGCAGATACTACTTTGAAAATCTTGTTCAAGTGAAAATAAAATATATGCTTTATTTCCCCAGCAGAATATAATCTATATATTTATCTAATTATATGTAGAGATCTATATATACAACCATGTGTCCCATAACTAGATACTTTTAATTTAAATGTTTTTGTAAAAGACTTTGCATGGGGGCACCTGGGTGGCTCAGTCCATTGTGTCTGGCTTTGGCTCAGGTCATGATCCCAGTGTCCTGGGATGGAGGCCCCCACCGAGCTCCCTGCCTATGCAGGGTCTGCTTCTCCCTCCACTCCCTGCTAATGTTCTCTCTCTCTCTCTCTCTCTCTGTCCCTCTCTCTCAAATATATAAATAAAATCTTTTTTTTTTAATATCTTTGGACTTCTAGCTAGTAAACTGGGGTGTGTGTGTGTGTATATCTGTATTACTGTGAATATACAGAAATATGAAACTATATATAAAATACATATTAGACCACAATTGATTTCTGGGAACAAGCTGCTAATTCTCAGATCACGTCACATTGTGTATTTAAATAAATACACAACTAAAATACTGATCTTGGAAAATGATAAAATACTTCCTATTAAATCTTTGTTTCTAGTACCAGTGATATTGTGATATATTTAAGGAATTAAATTAAAAAAAAAAATCAAATACTACACTGTTATAATTTTTCCCTTTCCATTATTACTTATTTTTTTTTTTTTTTGAAATTCTAGAATGACAAAGAGTTTGTGGTTTTCAGCAGTGCATTTCTGTTTACACAGGAATGATTTGTTGAGTCGTGGGCTATTTTTGAAAGAGAACTTCAGGAATATTACAATATATTTTCAAAGAAAGTTTGTAATATGCATATGCTTCACTTGCAGAGCACGGCAGGTCAGAAAAGGAGGTAAATATATAAAAGTTAAACATTCTTTTGAAAATAGTCTAACTAGCCCCAAGCAGGTTGTGGCTGATTTGCAGGAAATGCAAATCCCTCTGTGCAGATGGGAACCTTTCTAAGCTGGTTCAGTTGGAGGTGCAGCCCCCGGAGGACCCCCACCAGGCCCGAGCTTTGTGTGAGGTAGGGCTGGAGGCAGAGTCCTCCATTCAAACTAGTTTGTAGTTAAAGTATTAAGGACTTATTCAGATTTTATTTCCATTGGTTCCCATCTGCCAAGAAAATATGCTTGCAGGAAGAAGACTTGCTATAAAACATTTGTCAACAAATGATGTTTTTCCATGATGTGCTTGAAAAGTGAGTTTTAAGAGAAAAAATAAAAAGTTAAGCATACAGTTAAGTATGATGAACCTGAGCTTTCCACTTATTCATTGAGTCATTTTTATTTTATTTTTATTAGTTTATGTTTTCACTAATTCGCTATCTCAGTCATATCACTGGTGTTCCTACTTGTATATACATTGGTGTATTTGCTGTTTTACCTAACGGAGAGATGAATGCCAACGTCTATGTGTAAATATCCAGATATTTTTCATGACATTCCTAAAACTGGCTAGGACATCGATTATGTGCATTTTTTATGGGTTTAATTGGCACTGTGCGTTTACTCCCACAAGAAGTATTTAAAAGAATCTGCTGGCAATATCTATGCTAATGCTGGTTCTAGTTGGTTGTGTTTTTGCGATCAAATGTGAAATGCCTTCGATAAATGGCTTTGTAATACATTAAAAAATGTCATTTTACAAATATGCACAGTGTCGGAGGGCCCGGTGGGCAATGAGCGCTCACACTCCCTCACTTTGCACAGAATGGCAGAGACAAAAACTCATTCCGGGAGGGAAGGAACAGAAAGAGCCCAGGAAATATGGGTTTCAAAGACCTAAGGTAGCATTAAATATCTGTTAATCACACGACTTGCCAATGTGCCTTCTGTCTGTAGAAAGGAGACTTAGCAGGGGCGCCTGGGTGGCTGAGTTGGTTCAACTCTGCCTTAGTCTGGTCCCAGGGTCCTGGAATCAAGCCCCAGGCTGGGCTCCCTGCTCGGTGGGGAGTCTGCTTTTCCCTCTGTCCCTCCCCCAACTCTTGCTGTCTTTCTCAAATAAATAAATAAAGTTTAAAAAGAAAAGAAAAGAAAAAAAAAAAGAACCTTAGCAAGGAGTAAAATTTTAGGAAAAAAACATGACATTATTGGAAAATTGGAATTTTAAACTTGGGTTATGGTAGGAACTTATGTAACCAGTGCTTTCAAAAAAACCTTCAGAAAAACAACAACAACAACAACAACAACAACACCAAAAACAAACAAGGTCAATATACTCCAAGTGACATCCTTTTTATTCTTTTTTTTTTTTTCCCCCTTTCAAGAAATTGATAAAGAACATCATCTCTGAGTTTAGGCAGCAGGTACACAGGCAAACTGCAAGACTCTGGTAATTCATGTGCCGATCAGAGAAAACAGGGCAGTATTTGCTTCAGCTCGCCCCTTTGATGATTCCCCTTATGGAATTTACGAAAATACAGCAGTTTATTGAGTCATGAGAACTGATCCCAAAAGTGAGAACCTGGTATTAACGCTTCCTCACTTTCTCTGGATCTCTGTTTTCTTATTTTTAAAAGGAATAGGATTGACCTAAGATTCACCTCCGCCAGCAGAACTACAAGTACTCCAAAACTGGGGGGGGAAAAAAAATCCACATCCTACAAAAATTGTGGTATTGTAATTTTTTTAAGTTTCCTGGACTTGGTCTCTTATTTAAAATTCGACCATACGATTAGACTTCTGATTTACTAAATGGGTTATCTGAAGTTCTAAACTTGCAATTTGACAAGTCAAATCCCAAACCATAGGAAGAGGGGGGAAAAAAATTGTGAAACATCTTATGGAAAATTAATGGGCACAGTAATCATTTGTATTTTCAGAATGTTGCTGGCAACAGAACACATCTGAAAAGGCAGCTGCAGCCTGTGGGGACTCATGAGAGCTGGGCAGAGGTGAGGGGAATATAAATGAGGGCTTGAGAGAGAAAAACACAGGCAGGGCATGAGCGCCCTACAGACTCCAGCAAACCTAGACGTGAACAGGGTACTCAGTGCTGGGTCTCTCCATTGTGCCAGGAGGCAGAATACATGGAGGACTTAACACTCGCGGTGTCACAGAGGCTTGGAAGACTAGCTCGCTGCCCCAGTGTCCCCAGGACCCCCTGGACTTGCCTGGCGTGGGCGTGGACATACACCTGTGTGTCTCCTTAGACCTTCCCACTGTCAGCGGAGAGACCGAAGCTGGGAGAGGATGACTCGATGGCCCTGTTTCTGGCGTGTCCTTGAAGACGACCCCGAAGGGGTCATTTCTCCACATCCCTGGCTCGCAACTCTTGTTGTGTTCATAGCACCATGTCAATAGCAAAATGCTGAACTCTGGCTTTGGGGTCCCGCACTGCATTTCTGGAGTCCTTCGTGTGAGCGATGATGAATTTCCCTGTGGTTGCTCCTTGAGTCGGTGCAGACATAGCTCTTTCTCACGGCCCCAGCCCTGTGCCCGTAAAGTCCAGAACCTGCCTCTTCCCTTGTGGCTCAGGGGTCCCAGCCAGGTCACAGGTGAGCTCTTGTGAAGTCTTCTGCTGGTTCAGGACTTTTGTCGTGAACTTAGTGCCTCTGTGTTTATGAAGAACACGTCCCCGTTTTTGGATGGACTCTCCCTTGCTGATCTTCTTGACCGGCAGGAAGAGGAGGAGCTTCTGGGTGAGCATTTGTCAGGGAAATGAGAACCCGCAGCCGATGGGTTGCTTCCTTCATGACTAGATGTCCCGCAAAGTCATTATTTCAGGGCATGTGGGAAGGGCTCCAGACCTCTCAGGCAAATGTGTACTTAATTTTGAACCATGTCAACACAAGTTGTGTGGTCGTGGAACAACCCTGTGTGGATGGTATAGGAAATGGGAAATCGCCCAATAACTCAGATGTTGACTAACAACTTTTCCTGGAGTCACAGCAGTGCTGGATGACATTGTTTAAATAGAATAAGGTTTTTTGTTTTGTTTTGTTTTTAATTTACCTGGATCTCTCCACTCTAATTTGGCAACTTTCCAGAGAGTCTCTCATAGCAGAACCCTTCATTTTAAAATCCCCCTTTCTCCAGGGAGAAGATAGCTTTCTTCTTCAGTGAATTAAAATGACTCTATATATATAGAGAGAGAGAGAGAGAAAGAGAGAGATAAATCATTTGTAAGGATTTTATATGGTTATCTTATTGTCAGAATTATCACTTGATCTTGATCTATCAATAGAACTGACCAGTGTCATCACCATAAAAACATTTCAGACTTAAATTGTTGTAGCAGTTACTTAAATATTGATTGAATTTTAGGCCAAGTTAGGAGGCAACACAGTTCACTTTCCTTATCCCATCACAAGTGGATACGAGGTTGGCATATTCTCATAATTCCTTCAAAAGCCTACTTATGTTCTTTATCCCTTTTGGGTACTAAGCTGGCCACTCCAACGTGGGCAGCCAAAATCCTCTTAAGATGCAGAATAGTCTGTCCTACGGTGTAGACTCAGTCAATACACGTGTCAGGGCAATGCACTAGGGAAAGCTGTCCAAGATGGGATTTTGTGTTTGAGGAAGAGACAAGCTCTTGTCACCAAATTTTCATTCTAAAAAGAAAAAAAATCTATCGTAAGGCGAGAGATGCTTTAGGGTAGACAGCCTTGAGCAAACGAAGAAGCGCGGAACACTCTCTTTCCATCGATGCTGGAACGTCACCTCCACTCGCTTCAGCGTCTAGGTTCCTGGTTTGTAGGAACAGCCCCGCCCGCGGAGCACCAGCTGTCTGCAGGGGGGCGAGGGGAGGGCACACGAAATGGAAGATGGACTCCTAGCCTCTAAGAAGCTTCACACAGATTTGAGATGAGAAAACGCCCACAGTCACCCAACTTAAAATCTGGGAAAGTAAAAATAAATATTAGGAAAGGGACTTAATTTTTTATAAAGATGTATTTGTTTTAGGGAGAGAGCAAGCAGGAGGGGCAGAGGGAGAGAAAGAGAATCTTCCAGCAGACTCCAGGCTGAGTGGGGAGCCACCGCGGGGCTGGAGTCACAACCCTGAGACCGTGACCTGAGCTGAAATCGAGAGTCGGCTGCTTATGCCCGAGTTACTTACGTCAGTTCTTTACAGGGTAACAGCGAATGAGTACAGGCAGCGAATGGCATGTTCTCCTGGAAAGGAGCGTGCAAGGTTGTGTGGCTATTGATGACTTTCCGGTCCCTCTTTTTGTCCCCCTGAACTAGGATTGGCAGCATCAGCCCTCTGTCAACCCCCTCCTCCGGGTTGTGTGTTGAGAGACGCCGAGAGGAGCTGAGGGTTGCAAACCTACTGGGTACGGGGACAGAGTGCATTGTTGGGCCAACAGAGGAGTTGAGGTGGTCCCGTTGCTAAACCAAATGTCTTGGTGTCCCCATATTTGCTCTTAGGTGATCTGCATGTGGGTCTCCATTGGGGAGCTTCTCCCTGGGGCCATGATGCCATGCTTCCCGGAGACTCCCACTCCAGCACGGAGAAAGCCTCGGAGGCATGATTTGCCTGTGCGTCTCCCCTCTTCCTTGTAGTGTTTACGTTTTGAACGAGAACCTGAGGGGGAGGGTAGTACTTCACCCAAACCGTAGTCTCTGCAACAGGAGGTCAAAGCACTGAGGGGCACATGCTTCGGACATGACATTCGGGCATAGTGTGTCTTGCTGCCACCCCGGCTCCTCACTTCTGCTCAGCTCCTTCCTGGAGCCCGGCCATCCCAGCAGGGACGACGTGGGATGAGTCTGGGACGTCAGAGTTTAGTTTGTGTCGTCCACACTGGTGCCTTCCTCAGTCCGCGTTGACCCCGCACGCAGGGCTCTGTTATGATTCCTTTCCCGATTGCCGCAGGGAAGCTCGTGCACATCCTGGCTCTGCTACCCTGGGAAATGCAGAGACGGTGACAGGCAAGTCTGCAGGTGCACCCTGCGTCCCTCGCCCCCTCCCCCGCGTGCATGCCCTGCGCTGGGCTTCCGTGATCCCTTCTTGAGTTTGTCTTCTGTGCCGATTCCCCAGATGTATCACGAGAAACAAGACCTTTCTTGTCCATCACCAGTACTTGGCAGAGAGAGCCAGGGTTGCCGTGAACTCTTTGAAGCCACTTCTAACCTTTTTTTTTCCCGGATGGGAATGGAATGTTAGGATTTCTTTATCCATCGTTCAGTCACTGTCACGTTTACTATTTTGACGGCATTGCACAAATGAAGGAACTCTGGCTTATTTTTGTTTCCCCTCGCCATGGGGTCTGAAGCCCCGTAAGATCCAAGGAGGGCGGGCAGAGCTTTTGTGGACCCAGGCAGCAGAATACATTTGGAATCGAGAAAGGAGGCGTCTGCTTTACATCGTTGTCTCGTGTTCGGCGAGTCGCTGACTAGTGAGTGGGTGCTTAGCCGACTGTGCAGGTGTATTATGCATGCTTCTGGGGAGTAAGACACAGGTATTTGAAGTTCCAGGGGAATTTTTCTGTGGAAAATGGTACCATTGTACTGAAATAAAAATAATCGTCTGTGACTACACACACACACACACACGTACACACAGTTAATATAAATTCCAACAAGTAGCATACATAAATATACCATTATGTGTGTATATGTACACATTATATATATTAGTGTATATATTCGTATATGTACATGTATATATTCCCAATAAATATTCATATAAGTATTCACAGAAATGTTCATATATGTACACATACATATTCTCAGTAACTGGGGAATTATACCAGTTCTCCGTCACTGAGTTCTCCCATGACCTGGGTAGAAAGTACCCGGCGTTACTACAAGCATACTGTAAGGGTCCTTCTTCATCTGTTCAGGCAGCATCTTAGTTAAGCTCTACAACATGGCAACAGGACGGGTCCTATTACCATCCCCAATTTATAGAGCTTTTTCCAGATTAAACAACTTTTACAAGATCAAACCAAACCCTAGTTCACAGGCTGGAGTCTTCGACACTACCAGTTACTTTAAGCACCAGTCCTGTAGGAAGGAGAGGGCGTGAGCTGCAGCCTACGTGACTGAGTTTCACATTCTGTGCCTTCTGGGCAGTCGCAGCAGGAGGCAAGGTGAGGAAACACCGCCCTGGGAAGGCGGGCTTTCCTTCTAATCTCACCACGTTCTGCCCGGTCTGTTCTATTTTAGTCTTTATTATTATTTTTTCAGTCCTATAGAAGGATAATTAATAACCTTGCAGGGAGCACCCAGCTGGATCCGTCAGTGGACCTTGTGACTCGAGGTCTCAGGATCATGAGTTAAAGACCCACACTGGACAGGGAGCTTACTGAAAACACACACACACACACACACCTACACCTTGTAATGTATATATTATGAAAATATTTACACCATTAGCACACTTCATCATCTTGTTTATATTGCGGGAGAACGACTAATTTCCCACACTCCTGGCATATTTCCATGGCACCATTTCACTGTGATCAAGTAGGTTTACACACTAGGTTGTCGAGCCTTATCCATTTTGTCACTAAATCCTTGCACCCTTTTTGCCAACCTTGCCCTAGTTCTCCTGCCCTCACATCCCTGGCAACCACTACCCTGCTCTGTTTCTCTGACTTTGATTTAATCTTTTGATTCTACAGAAAAGGGATACATTTCCCATGTATCTTTCTCGGCCTGGCTTACTCGCATCCTGCACCCCAGGTTCCTCTGTGCTGTCATAAACCGTAGCATCTCCTCCTTCATGACTGGAAAATAGTCTATTCAGAATACGTATCTGAATAATATTCTGGGTATCTAGCTCTGTATATCTCTGTCTGGATAAACACACTGTAGATACAATAGAATGTTGTACTCCGTGCTTCATCTGTTCATCCGTTGGTGGACACTTAGGTTGTCTTCATACCTTGGCTGTTGTGAACAATGCTGTAGTGGGCATCTCAGTACAGATAGCTCTTCAAGATAATAGCTTGTTTCCTTTGGGTCTATACTCAGAAATGGAATGACTGGATCGTATGATAGTTCCAGTCGTATTTTCTCGAGGAACCTTCATATTGTGTCCCACAGTGACTGTACAAGTATGCATTCCCACTGACCGTGCATGAGGGTTACTTTTCCTCTCATCCTTGCCAGCACTTGTTTTTTCTTCGTGGGTTTTTTTTTTTTTTTTGATAATTAACATCCTGACAGGTGTGAGGTAATAGCTCATTGAGATTTCACTTTACATTTCCCTGATGATTAGAGATATTGAGTACTTCTCATGTACCCGTTGGCCATTTGGATGTCTTCTTGGGAGAAATATCTGTTCGGGACATCTGCCCATTTCTTAATCGGGTTATTATCATTTTGCTGTGGAGTTGCTTGTGGTGTATGTTTTGGCTCTGAACCCCATCTTGCAGCTGTGGTTTGTAAATAGTTCTTAACATTTCACAGGTGACTTTCATTTGGGTTCTTTTGCTGTGCAATTATTTTTAATATTGCTTTTCTCCATTTGGTTTTGAATAAAGGAGAATGGGAGGTTTCAGGCCCTGAAAATTTTGAAATGAAACAATATGCAGGGGCACCTGCCTGGCCCAGTCAGTGAAGCTCGCAACTCTTGATTTTGGGGTCATGCGTTCAAGCCCCTTGTTGAGTGTAGAGATTACTTAAAAAAAGAAAATCTTTTTAAAAATTATGCAATATGCTTTTATTATGAAAATTGCTTCGAATATGGACTATGTGAATCTTGCTTGAAAGAAATTACACTTGCATGATCAAATATAATTAAGGGCCAAATATTGGCACATATTGGATCAGTGCCCTTTTGTTTCTTTTTCCTGGTAATTCCAGATCCTGCCCCTGTCGCCCCCCTGTTGGTTCTTGAGGCTGTATATATGCTAAGGACCCAATAGATCATAGATATTGTAATTAGAGCTGCACAATAGCTAACACTAACTGAGCACTCATTTCTCTCAGTTTGTACACACAGAAGGTAGCAGCTAAGGCAGTAAAACATTATTTTGTGTTCTGTGAAGGGAAAGACATCTTCCTTAGAAAATGGTCTGACCTATTTCCTCTATAATTGTTAAAATATGTTTACAATCCAAAAGATGGCTTTAGCAGTATGTTGTTTAATTATGTTGAATGTGCAAGATTCATTTAACCAGAAAGATTTCTATAGGAAAAAAGCATCCCCTTGGCTAATGGGTGTGTCCACATGCCAATAGGTGAAGGAAGGAGATTTTGAGAATTGTTAGGTCTCCATGCTGGGTGGGGCTAGGGTTGGCCTCTCCCAGAATTAATAGCCTCTGTCCAGGCAACACCTACACTCCTACAACGGGGACATAAAATAAATTACAGAAGAACCTTCTGGAGAATTCTTACTCAGTAAAACAGAATGCTGGGGCATCTTGGTAGCCCAGTTGGTTAGCATCTTCATTTGGCTCCGGTCATGATCTCAGGGTCCTGGGATGGAGTCCAGCATCGGGCTCCCTGCTCCGCGGGGAGTCTTCTTCTCCCTCTCGACCTCCCCCCTCCCCCTGCTCATTTTCTCTCTCTCTGACAAACAAATAAAATCTTAAAACAAACAAACAAAACCAGGATACTTTCATGATACGTTGTTTTCCAATCCTGTAAGGATAAATGCCTAAACAGATAATACTCGTATAAAAAGTAATATCTCAAGATCAATGCAATTCTTCCTTCCTGGTCTCTGTTGGGTTCGCCTTTTGCTCAACTTCCCGTCCTCTTTGGAATGTATCTTTATCTATGGACGAAGAGCACCAGTAGGTAGACGCAGAGAGCGAAAGAACAGGGGAGGTGCGCACGTGACAGGACGTCCTGTTAGCAGAAACCATCAGATTCAAAACAAGAGACTGAGCGCCGGCATCTGCTGGGCTCACACACACTTCGTTTCTGTCTCCCTTGTTAATTCTCTGTCCAAGTCAGCAGTACGTCTGTCTGGACAACTGTCCCCCTGTCCCTTCCTTAAGCAGGTAGATCTGGCACGAGGAAGCTGACCCCATCAAGTGATGGCAGGTTGAGTAAGAGCCCAATGCCAGAACAGCGAAGCTGTGATGCCATGTTTACAGGTTCGGGGTCGAACTGGAGAAGGTGCACAGCGATCTGAGGTCCCGCAGAAGTGGAGGAACAAAGACAAGAGTGCAGGGAGCAGACAGCTGCCAGACCTGGGGCAGAGCAGGAAAAGATCGGAAGGAGAGAAGCCCGAAGGAAGACGGAGACTCCAGTTCAAAGTTGAACAGGGGAACGTAACAGCTTTAACGTGTAGGAAAATCCAAATAGATACAACTGTTTTATATTCTTCAATAAAAATCATAGCCTCGTTGCCCTTTCATAATGACTTACTTCTGTCCGACTTTGATGCCTTGATTACATGGTCTAAAACCGCCTTGGAGAAATTTTCCTCAGTTCATTATACGACTCTGGAGTGTCAGGCTGATCCTCCACTCTCTAAAATTCAGCAAAGGGCTTGGATTATCTGTGGATCACGTTCTATCACACCGCCAACCTCTTCATTCAGTTCACCGGCATTTAATTCACATTGGACACCTGACATACCAAAAATGTTGTGTGGAGCGTGATGCCACTTAAATCAGTATGTCAACAGACTCGATTCAGATGGAACATAGGTTATTTCTTGAGACTCATTCGCAGACCTACCAGTGTGTGTGTGTGTGTGTGCGCGCACATGTGTACACACACACAACCTGTCAGGCACTGTATAGACGCTGATCATGGATACCAAGAAACACAAGACATGGTCTCCGCCCTCAAGGACCTTTTAGGCTGATTGAAAAAATAATGAACATGAGCACTACCTGTCAAAGACTAAAAGCCCGTGTTTACCACAGAGAAATCAATAAAATAAACCCGAAAATAACCAAAGCTATTATTTTCCCCCTGGAAGCAGCTCTTCTGTTTTTCCAGGACACCCATAGCAGAAATGGGGGGAAAAAAGAATCAAAATTGCCCCAAAGTTGCGATCGTTGGATGTTTATAGTTTTGAGAAAGCGAATGAGGAAGAGAGATTCTTTCTCCTTCATCATTCTTCATTTTAGCTTCTCTACAATGTTTGTGCCTGTGCGATACTGATTAAATATGGGAGGGAAGTCATTGGGCCAGAGAACTGGGAATCGGGCGTATTTTGTGCTGTCTGCTCGCAGACCTCCTCTCTCCTGCATCCTCTTCAGTGGAGAGCATGTAGACAGTACACCTTGGTGACTCTTACATAAATGGTGCGTTTTTCTCCCTTCTCATTGCAGATAGAACTTCCTTTGTTTTTTTTTTAGTTCTATGATAATTCTCTAGTCAGTATTTCCTTCTGTCTAAAATTGTATCTGTTCTTCAAATTAAAATTTCATTTTTCCTGAAGTTCCTTCTTCAACAACTTTAATAGCTCTTATGTCTTAGAAAAATAATAAAGATTAGGGGCGCCTGGGTGGCTCAGTGGGTTAAGCCTCTGCCTTCAGCTCAGGTCATGATCTCAGGGATCGAGCCCCACCTCGGGCTCTCTGCTCAGCGGCGAGCCTGCCTCTCTCCCCCCTCCCCTGCCTGCCTCTCTGCCTATTTGTGATCTCTGTCTGTCAAATAAATAAAAACTTTAAAAAATATAATAAAAATGAATTCCACGGTCTGGAATTAAAGGCTCTCTATTCCATGACCTGTTTTTCTGGACTCTACAATTCAGCCAAAGTGCAAAAATTCATTTTAAAAAATTTAGAGCAGTTTTAGGTTCGTCTCAAAATTGGCAGGAAGACACAGAGATTTCCCATCGACCCCCTGCCCGTCATGCACACAGATCCCTCCCATTCAACACTCCGCGTTATCCTGGTACATTTGTCACCACCGATGAACCTACAGGGACACATCGGTACCGCCTCCAGTCTTCAGTCCGCATGAGAGCTCTTCGTATTCTACATTTTGTAAGTGTGGCCACACGTATCATGACACGTATCCACCACTCTAATTCAGCCCCCCTTAGAGCCGCTGCGCTTCTCCCGCCGGCCCCCCCCCCCCCGTTCCCCCAGCCCCTGGCAGCCATCGGTCTTCCTGTCCCCCTAGCTTTGCCTTTTTCCGAGTGTCCTATCGCTGGAATCACACAACAAGCGGCCTTTCCAGATTGGTTTCTTTCCCTTAGTTACATGCACTTCAGGGTCCCTCCGGGCCTTTTCATGGCTTGAGAGCCCATTGCCTATCAGAGTTGAATACTCTGCCATGGTCTGGATGGGCCGCAGTGCATGCGTTCATCTGCTTGAGGACATCTTGGTTGCTTCCAAGTTTGGGCAGTTATGAATAAAGCGGCTATAAACGTCTGGATCCGGGGTTTTGTTTGGACATAAGCTTTTAAGTCCTTTGAGTAAACACCAGGAAACAAAATTTCTGGGTCTTGTGGGAAGACCATGCTTGGTTGTGTGAGAAACCCCCCAACTGCCTTCCCAGGTGGCCGTACAGTTTACCTGCCCGTGGGCGGCGATGGCTGTTCTGGCTACTACTCACCAGCACCTGCTGCCTTCTGGATCTTGACCCCTCTTACCGCGTAGCCCACTGCACATTCTCAGTCTTACTTTGCTATACCCTCCGATCAAATAGAGTTCTACCAGGAACACCTTACCTATTCGTCCAGTGACATCTTAAAAACTACTTCTGTGTGATCATATATGTATATAAAGCTTGTTTACAAAAACTTTCAAAAACCTAATCTGCTTTCACTATAAAGAATGGTAGTATCTTGATTTTAGCAGTAAGGTGACCGATGCTTAGATCTTAGCAACAAATTCAAGAGAATAAATCCACAGCTAAGCCTAAAGCCAACCCCTTTTATGTTCCATCCAGCAACCCTGGATGGGAGTTTCTTTGGGGACTCTTATATATATGTACACAAACATATAATAAAGCAACATAAATGAAACATAAAACAAGATGAAATACACAATATATTTATTAAAAAGCAAAATTTATGTATCCCATTTTGCTTAATTTCACACTCTAGTATGGTAGAAAATATAATCTCAACTTAATGAGAAAAATAATGTCTTACAGGGTCTGAAATGACTCAGCCCTAATCACATGCTGAAAACAAAGTAAAAACCTATATATATGTGTATATATATGATTAAATAAAAGTATGGTTAATGCATAATCATACTTGTTTTAAAAACAGAAATGCTACCAGTGAGGAAATACATATGACCAAGTTGTGATCTTATCAGATTCTCAACAAATCATTGTTAAGTACACGAGTCTTTTGGGAGGGATCCCGCATATTTTGCAAGTGCATTAAAACTGATTTCTAAAACTTCTTTGTGTGTTTTTTAAATAATTATGGTCAGTTATAAAATAAAAATATAGTGAAATCTCCACCCTAATAGATAGATTTAGTATTTTCCTTCCAACTAACTCAGAAATTGTATTTGAATTTTAAATGGATGCCGAAATCAGAGGACTGCGTTTTCATGGGGGGAAGGGTGCGCATTTCTCTCCATCCTAGCTGGAGAACACAGGCAAAGACTGACTTAAAACAAACAAGCATTTGCTTCTCTTTCCACTGACTAACAAGGCCTGAGTCAGAACAGAGAACCAACTCTAAATAATATATTGAAATTAAAGCAAATGCATATAAATTAACTTGTGCAAATAGTCGAATAAGTCATGGTAGGGCTTATTGTTAGTGACTGTGAAATTTTCCCTGAAGTCACCAGTTCGCTTTCGAAATGTTAGTACGTGAGCTCTAAGTCTCAGAGGGAATATTAGCAAAAAGTATAATTTAGTAAATTACTCTGATTTATATAGTCTTTATTTTTAAAAAAATGACTTTAATGTTTACTTGTTAAGACGAAAATTAGTTGTCACCCTCTCCTGTAAATTTCACGCACAACCTCTCTTCTGAAAGCAGGTTCTTTTCACTGTTGACAAAAAAGTTATTCAGGCAAGCACCTCATGCCGTGCTATTAATGAAAATAATTTATGCAAAGCATGAAATTTCTTTATATATTCTGTTAATGTTCAAGTAATTCTGTTTGACTAAATACCTTTTAAATTCAACAAACTTCTAAGAGGGAGAACATTAAGGCTGGAGGGAGTTTAGAAATTTTTCCAGGAATAAAATCACACATAGACCTTCCTTCCTTATACTAACATTTTACAATTCTATTTAAATTCATTTATACAGCGTTTACTTCAAAATTGTGTTTTAGTCTGATGTGGGTTGATACACACACACACACACACAAACACACACACACACAATAAGCTATTGTTACATGCATGTAACTTTTATTTTGCCATCAAAATTACTTCATTTTATCTAGGAAGAAAACTGTATTATATAAAATACACATAGTTTTACAATTGTAAATGAAACAATTATGGTATGTTTTATTACTTTTAAACCTTATTCTTTTTGTTAGTATATTTAATGCACTTAAACTATTATAAAATTTATTTTACATTTTAACATAGAGCAGTGTTAAAAAATAAATAAAAGAAAGTAGAACAGTGATCTCTAAATTTAAAAATATAAACCCCAGGGATGCCTGGGTGGCTCAGTTGTTAAGCCTCTGCCTTCGGCTTAGGTCATGATCTCAGGGTCCTGGGATCGAGCCCCGCATCGGGCTCTCTGCTCAGTGGGGAGCCTGCTTCTCCCTCTCCCATTCCCCCTCTTTTGTTCCCTCTCTCCATGTCTCTCTCTCTGCCAAATAAATAAATAAAATCTTTAAAAAATACACAAACCTCCAATACTTCCAAAGCACAGTTTAAAATTGAGGCATTTATATTAAGTTGGGCAATGAGATTAGTGAGATATTTTTAACCATAGAGTACAGAACATCAAGATATTACGGAATATATTACTAGATGAATACCAAACATTCTCTCAAAAACACATTTAATTGGCGTCGTTGGATGAAATCCACTGACAAGACACCTTTGCCATTCATTTATTTATGTGTTCTTTTATTAAATGATTATTAAAGCTGCACAGTGTTTAAAGAACTGAGCAAAATGTCCTGGCTGTGGTGGGGATGGAGGTGGATAAGGATACATAAAAACAAATGCTGGCTTCAAAGGTTTTGCTGCCTGACACACACTAAGTAAGGGAAGTCACTTCTGTTTCATCAGAGCATGTAAAGTGTAAAAGGACCCTCAGTGCCTTCCATGTCTAAGTAATTGTGCATGGGGGTGTAATCCCCACGTCAGCCAGTTGGAGTGCCCTAAGCCTTCCGGTCAATCAAACTGTATTTGCAGGCCCCTGGTACAGCACACGCAGGGCTCTCTGCACCCTTCCACTGGCTTCCTCAGCTGTCCCTGCACTGCAGTACCCATGCTCCTCTTGTAAGTCCATCCCCTCACTTTTGGGTTAAATGCCATTCATCTCACTTGTATGAGGATATAACTCCACCAATGCTCCTGTCTCTATCACGGATTTTTTTTCCTCTTTATGATATGAAGTCATGATCCTTACACTTCTCTATGCAATTAACCTATTACTATTGATGTTGGTGCCATCATTGATCTTGATGTTACAAACAGGAGGGTGACCTGTAGGACACAAATATTCTTACCCCATACGGCACAAGAAGCAGGGCAGTGCTTACAGCTGGACTCTGCGTCTGCTGGGTGACCAGGCAGTAACTGTGACCAGTGTATGCAACCACAGGCTGAACTGGAAACCCCTACCATGTGCAGCCACACTACTGGGACAGAGTTCTTCCCAGCTGAACTTGTGTGGTGATTTTACAACAGAAGGGCTGAGCAACGACCAGATCCAGAGTGGAAGGTCTTTATGAAGAGAAGAATGAGACCATGTAGTATCTATGGTTTTCAAGATTTTTTTCCTTCAGCCAACACAGAGTGAACAGATACGTGGATGAGATCCAGTAGCATTGACTGGATGTGCAGAATAGCAGGGCGGTCCTGGCTGACTGTGGACTCCAGTTGTGTCTAGAAAGGAAAGTTACACTCACTTGTCCGAGAATTCCAAGAAAATGATATGAAGATGATAGAACCATGCAAATCTTTTTAAAAAAGACATTACAGTGAGCAACACTCCCTTTCCTTTTATGTGTCAGGAAAATAATTGTTATTTTTGTGAATACACAAAACCGCATGTTTTTTAGTGATGACTCAAGAAGTAATAAAGTATTACATTTAATGACTAAAGAATAAGGTCTCTGCTTCTCATGATGGTGCTTTATTTATCTCATGGCATTTCTAGGAGGATATGCTAAAAGCCCAGTTCCTCACCAATCCTGATCTCTACATAGCGAAAGACCAGGGCCATGTGCTTTACACACCGCATGAGCGACATCCGTATGAGTTTCATGGCTACCTTGTTTTGAACTTTGGTTTTACTTGCCTTATTAGTTATTTCTGATTAAGAGGTTCCCACAAAAGGATATTGTATTAGGAATGGTGTCAGAATTAAGATCTCAAGGCATTTCATTGACCTATGTGGCTACTCTTGGAAATGGCGTCTTCATCTGCATCAAAGATGAATGAATATCTAGAAAATACTCTGGAACTCTAAAGCTGAGGGGACTCAATAACTCGGCATCATTTTTCTACCATGATTTACCTGGAGAAACATTTTTCTTTAATCAGGAGGATGAGTATTTTGTTAGAGGCAGAGAGAATGCCGTGTTATACAAACAAAGATGCAGAGATTTCCCCCGTGGGTGAGAAGAAATGTTCTGTGCAGTCTATAAATTCAGAGTCTTTGTAGCTTTTGGATTTGTTTATGTTCCATATTGCTTGGATTCTGAATTCTCTTTTCCTCATGTGTCAAGTGAGTATTAGAATAGAATTTAAATGTTTCATAAGACTTTAACACATTCTGGGAAGGATCTGAATCACCCGAACAGCTTAAAGTGTCATATTACGGCTTCGTTACCTGCAAGGATCTGACAGGAGAGCATAAGGACTCCGTAACTGATGCTCGGTACAAACATTCGGTGTACATTTTCCTTACTTTATTACAGTAGTATTATTACAGACTAATGTTCATCTGGTAGGAATAATTGATAATTTAACAGTTTTCCTATGAGCTTTTACCATAATCTCTTGGTTTTAGGTGATTAAACAAGTCAATATATTAATACCTAAATTAGTATGTAAGTAAAATGTTTAAGATAATTTGTTTTGCTCTATCGATAAAGAAATCCTCCAAGTTTACAAATCCTTCTCTAAATAGTATGGCTAAGTGCTATTATTCAGATTTTCTTGGTCGTTTACATGAATTGAAGTTTCTAAAAGCATAATCAGAGATCCCTCGGATTGGGAAAATGAATCCCTCACTCAGTTCCAGCACACTCGCCTCAAAGAGGTGATGACGGGGAGACGCACATATTCACTGATGTGCCAGAGGTTCCTTGCAAGGGATTTAATCTTTATTTTTTAAAAAGATATTTATCTATTTATTTGGCAGATCACAAATAGGCGGAGGCAGGTAGAGAAAGAGAGGGAAGCAGGCTTCCCGCCAACAGGGAGCCCAGCGCGGGGCTCGATCCCAGGACCCTGAGACCATGACCTGAACGGAAGGCAGAGGCTTAACCCACTGAGCCACCCAGGCGTCCCTCCTTGCAAGGGATTTACTCTTTAAAAACATGTTGTCACTCATGGACCCTATTTTATTTAATAATTGTGCACATTTTCTGTGATGAAGAGCCTTCTCTTGGAATGTCGAGGGTCCCCAAGACATCCAGCAACCGACAGGAAAACAGAGCACGCATCATGTACCTCGTGATATGGGAAGTTTTTCTTTATATCACTTGGTGCATTTTCTCCCACATAATCATGGTATTTGCTTGTCAAGGGGACAAAATGCTCCATGTGGCTTTCACAGCTTCACTGAGATGTGGCCCTTCTCCTTCCAGAAACAGAGTAACTAAACATTTAGCTAGTCTGTGAAGAATATACAGGCAAAAACCATTCTCCATTTTCTGACACCATTAGTGCTGGATCACGGACATTACACTGTCCATCTCTGAGGAATGGGATGTTATTTCTTGTCTCCCCCCGTTTTAACCCAGAATGTTAAGCACGCAAAAAGCCATAAAAACAAACAAAAACTCTTTTCAGCTGTTATAACCTGCACCCTGGAGAAATATTCCTCTGGCCAAATGGAAGAAGGAAGCCCCCATTAGTGTCCCTGAACCACCCCGTGGGCCTGCCCTGGCTGCGTAACTCACCATGTCTATGTCCTCGATGCCTGCAAAGCTACCGATGCAGCTCTTCTTGATGTGGAAAATATACATTAAAGCTTAACATAAGTTCTTCATTGGTCTCTTAGGTATATCCCAGGCAATTTAGATTCAAGAACATTTGAGTTGAATAAAAAAAAATTAAAAAAATAAATAAATGAACTTGTAATAGACGGTGTGTAAAATACCAGAATTTCTGAAATGCTTGCCAAGATTCTTGAAAGGCAGTTTGTAAGTTTATTGGCACAAGAACACCTACGGACTGGCATGTAGATTTCCAACCCTGAAATCATAATACATCTCTGCTGTCTGTCCCCTTCTTTGGAACCTAGTATGTTGGAGACACTCATAAATACGCCTCAAAGGAAAGCAGTGATGAACACCTACTTCTGAGGGGCCCAAGGAGCATGGGTCCCCACTGCGAATGTAAGACATCGATCGGGAAGCTCTGTTTGGCCCCGTTTTCTGTCTTCTCTCTGTGGAAAGGTTCTAGGTCCTCAGCAGAGCAGGAATATAACAGGGACGGTCACAGACTCAGGAGAGGGAAGTTGGGGAAAGTCAGGAATACGGGATGTGAGAAGTCAACATTTTGAGGCACCTCGGAGTGTCCCACTAGTGTCCTTGTCCCCATAGTAACTTCCTTCCATCCACGAGAGGCCCCCTACTCTCCTTTCCCCCATGAACTCCAGCCTGGGTTTCAGTTCCTATCGCGGCCCAGCAGGAAACAGAGGCAGTCCCTGTTCCTTGTTCCCCCAGAAATGGCACCGCTCCGTTTAGATATGGAAGGCATTTTTAGTGCTAGCAGCAACGTGGACATTTCAGAGCACACGGGCCCTGGTGAAACTCCTAACATTCCCCCTTCCTTGCGTAAAGGTTCAGCAACATCTAAACCTGTGAGTCCATTCTTTCGTTCGTTTAAAAAAATTTTTTTTTTAATTTATTTGACACGGAGAGAGAGACCGAGCACAAGCAGGGGAAGGGGCAGCAGGAGAGGGGAAAGCAGGCTCCCACTGAGCGGGAGCCTGATGCGGACGGAGCTGGATCCCAGGACGCTGGCATCACAGCCTGAGATGAAGGCAGGTGCTCCCCCACTGAGCCGCCCAGGTGTCCTGAGCCCGTTCTTTTAGGATTGTGTTTACTTGTGCTCGAAGCGTAGGGTTAAGGTAGTGGTCAAGTTCGTCAACTCGTGTGTCTGTTTTTATGCAACACCACACCGTTTGGATACTGTAATTCGACAACAGTTTGAAATCAGGGTCATCATGGTGCTGTCATTGTTCTTTCTCAAGATGACTTTGGCTCTTCAGTGTCTTCTGTGATTCCATACAGATTTTATTATTATTCTAGTTCTCTGGAGAATGCGAGTGCTACTTTGATAAGGATTGCATTGAATTTGTACTTTCCCTTTAGTAGTATGGGCACTTTAGCAGTGTTAGTTCTTCCAATTAATGAACCTGGAATATGTTTCTGTTTGCTTGTGTCATCTTCAATTTCTTTCTTCAATATCTTAGTTTTCAGGGCATAGGTCTTTCACTTCTTCGGTTAAATTTATACCTAAGGTGGGGTGCCTGGGTGGCTTAGTGGGTTAAGCCTCTGCCTTTGGCTCAGGTCATGATCCCAGGGTCCTGGGAGCTGCTACCCCCCCCGCCCAGGGCCTACTTGTGCGTTCACTTGGTCACTCCCTCCCTCCCTCTCTCTCACTGTCAAATAAATAAATCATTTAAAAAATTATTCCAAAGTATTTTTTAAAGAACACTTAGGATTGCTCTTTAAATTTCTCTTTCTGCTATTTTGTTGTTAGAGTATAGAAATGCAACAAATTTTTGTGTATTGATTTTATATCCTGCAACTTTACTGAATTTATTAATCCTAACAGTTTTTTGGTGGAGTCCTTAGCGTTTCCTGTATTTCGTATCATGTAATCTACAAAAGTGATTGGGATGCCTTTTCTTATTCTTATCTGATTGCTGTGACTAGGATTCCCAGCACTTCTTGTGTTGAGTAGCAGTGGTAAGAGTGGACATCCTTGTCTTCATCCTGACCTTAGAGGAAAATCTTTCAGTGTCCTACTGTTGTGTATGATGTTTGTTGTGGGTTTTTCCTCTATGGTTTTCATTATATGGAGGTACATTTCCTCTAAACCTACTTTGCTGAGTTTTTATCATGAACGGGTGTTTTGTCCAAAGCTCTTTTCTGCATCTATTGAGACATTCATATGATTTTTCATCCTTCCTCTTGTTAATACTACATATCACAATGATTGATTGGCAAATACTGAACCTCCCTTGCCTCTCTGGAATAAATAACAATCATGGTTAATGATTTTTTCCAATGTGATGTTGAATTTAGTTTGCTAATATTTTGTTGAGATTATTTTCATCTATGATCATCAGAGTTATTGGCACGTTTTTGCGGGGGGGCGGGTAGTGTCTTTGGTTTTGTTATCAGGGTAATGCTGGTCTTGCATAGTGAATTAAGTTTTCCTCCCCTACCTCCTGGGTTTTTTTTAAAGAATAGTTTGAGAAAACTGGTTATTAACTTATTCTTAGGTTTTGAGTAGAATTTACCTGTGAGACAATCTGGTCCCGGACTTTGATTTGATGGGAGTTTTTGGATTACTGATTCAACTTCATTGCTAATATTAGTTCTGTTCAAATTTTCTGTTTTCCTGATTCACTTTTGGGAGGTTATACATTTCTAGGAACTTACCCGTTTCTTCTAGGAGGTTCAGTTTGTTGACGTATCCCGTTTCGTAGTCGTCTCTTGTAGTCCCTTGTACCTCTCGGGTGTTAGTGGTTCCCTCATCTCTGATCCTCTCTGAGCCCACTCGCCTTTTTCTTGATGACTTGGGCTATAGGTTTATTAACTGTTTATCTTTTCAAAGAAGCAGTTCTTGTTTTCATCCATCTTTTCCATTGTTTCTTTTAAATCTGCATTTCATGTACCTCTGCTCTAATCTTTATTATTTCCTTCTACCGGCTTGGGCTTTGTTTGCTCCTCGTTTTCTGGCTCCTATAGGTATAGTTATGCGCTACATCATTTGAGATTTTTCTTTTTTCTTGAGGTGGGCCTATGTTGCTCAAATTTCCTGCTGAGAACTATTTTTGCTGCATCCTAAAGATTCTGGACCACTGTATATTATTCATTGCTATCTATATCCATGTTTTGTTTTTTAAATTTCCCGCCCAATTTACTTTTTGACGCATTTGCTATGTAGTAGCATGTTATAGTCTCCATAGGTCTGTATTTATCCCATATTTTTTGTAATTGATTTCTAATATTGTTGTGGTCAGAAAAGATATTTGTTATGCTTTCAATCTTCCTAAACTCACTGAGACTTGCTTTGGGGCTTCATGTGTGCTCTCTTCCTGAAAATATTCCTTGTGTACCTGCTGTTTTTGGATGGTGTGTTCCTTACGTATCTGTGGGGTCCATCTGGTCTCGTGTGTCAAAGACACTGTTTCCTCATTGATTTTCCATCTGGATGATCTGTTCGTTGATACAACTTGGTGTTAAAGTCCACCACTATTATCACTGCCAATTTCTCTCTTAATGTCTGTTAATATTTGCTTTATGCATCCCTGTCTTCCTATGTTGGGTGTGTAGATATTTATAACTGTCATATCCTCTCACTGGGTTGACCACTTTATTAGTATGTTTATCCTTCTTTATCACTTGTTAGTCTTTTGAGTTTATTTTGTCTCATGTAAGTATGGTTACCCCCGTTGTCATGTCATTTTGTTTTTACTTAATTTGCACATTATAGGTTTTTCTATTCCTTCACTCTGTCTACATGTATCTTTACACCTGAAGTGAGTCTTTTGTAGACAGCAAAGATGAGTCTTGTTTTTTGTTCTTTTATTGTTTTCAGTCACCCTGTGTCTCATGGTTGGAGGATTTACAGTTAAGGTACTTATTAATAGGTATATGCTAATTGTTATTTTGTTAATTGTTTTCTGGTTCTTTTATAATTCATAAATTTTCCTCACTTGTCTTGTTCTCTTATGGTTTCATGGCTTTTTTTTTAGGGTTATGCTTGGACTCCTTTTTTATTTTTTGTGTTTTTATTACAGATTTTTGATCTGTGGTTAGCATTTGATACATATATAACATCTTATGTGTATATAGTCTATATTAATTTGTTGGTCACTTATTTGAATGTATTCTAAAAGCACTATTCTTATTCCCCATTTTTTTGTATATGATGCTATATTTTATATCTTTTTGTGTGTCCTTTGGGTTTTTTTGTTTGTTTTGTTTTTTGTTTTTTGTTTTCCTGATAAAACTGATTTTACTATTATTGTGTTTTAACCTCCATCCTGGCCTTATAAGTGATTAATCAACTGCCTTTACTCTATGTTTGCTTTTACCTGTGAAAATGTACTTTTCATAATTCTGTTCTATTTGTATTTATGGTCTTTTCTTCCCACGGAAGAGATTTCCTTTAACATTTCTTATATGCTTGCTTTAGGTGGTGAACTCCTTTAACCTTTGTCTGCGAAACTCTTCTTTTCTGAACAATAGCTCTGGATGGAGCATTCTTACTTGTGTGTTTTTCCTTTCAGCATTTTGTATATATCACAACCCTCAACACTGCCTTCTGGCCTGCAAAATTTCTGCTAAAAAATCAGCTGATAACCTTGAAGAGTTTCCTTTGTATATAACTGTTTTCTCTTGCTGTTTTTGAAATTCTCTTCATCACTACATTTTGCCATGTTAATTATTATGTGTCTTGGAGTGACCCTCATAGGTTTCATCTTGTTGGGGTCTCTGTCTGCCTCCTGGGACAGATGTCATTCTCCTTCCCTAGATTCGGAGAGTTTTTAGCGATTTGTTTAAGTTTTCTGCCCCTTTCTCTCTCTCCTCCTGAAGTGCCTATAATGTGAATGTTGGTATTCTTAATGATGTCACAGAGTTCCCTTAACTTCCTCTTTTCTATCGTTTTATCTTTTTGCTGTTCAGCGAGGTTGCTTTGCCTCACACTCTGTGTCCAGATTTCTCATCTGTTCTTCTGCATCCTCTAATCTGTTGTTCATTCCCTCTGGTATGTTTTTATTTTAGGTATTGAATTCCTTAGCTTTGTTTTTTGAAATATATATATTTTATTTCATTGCTGAAGCTGTTATGAGTTTATCCATTCTTCTCTCAATTCCGGCACATCTTTATGATCATTATTTTAAGGTATTTACGAGGCATATGGCTTACCTTCATTTTACTTGGTGCTATTGCTAGGATTTTGTCTTGTTCTTTGATTTGTGACCTATTCTCTGTCTCCTCATTTTGTGTAATTATCTGTGCTTGTCCCTATGTTCTAGTAAGTCAGCTATGTTTTCTAGTCTTGAAGTGGTAGCCTGGTGGAGAAGAGGTCCTGTGGTGCTTTGTAGTGCAATCCCCCAGTTACCAGAACTAGGAGCTCTAGGGGTATCCCTGTGTGGGCTACATGTGTCCTTTAGCAGTGACGGAGGCATGGTTAACCTTATCCCAGATGGCTGCAGTGGCCCACTTGGTTTTATGGGCAGGTTTGGTCCTCAGGCTATTCAGGGACCTGTGGCTGCCTTGGGCTTGTTGGTGCGCATGGCTGGCAGTCAGCCTCTGCCACAGCTGCAGGAGCAGAGATGAGCAGGTCTTGCTCCCTATTCAGGTAGCTGACTGTAGGAACTGTGGGCACATTGGCATGTAAGCTTAGCTCCTCTCCCTAGGGCAAGAGTCACCCTGTACTGGTGTCACAGGGACATAGTTTCTAAAGGACATTGAGCAGCTGGATGTACTTATTAATTAATTTTTAACAGCTTTATTAAGATAGAGTTGATATACCAAAACTGTTATGTATTTATCATATACAACTTGGTGGATTTCAGCATATGTATGATGCTAAAATTTTGACCCTCTATTTTTTCTTGGTTTTGGGGGGAGTGTTTCGAGTTGTGATGTCCCTACGATCCATCCCCTCTTGTAGCCCTCTGGGACACTGTTTGCGTATCAGCAGGAATAGAGGCTGGGAAGTATTTGTTGGTAACATTTAGTGTTGAGCAGAATGGGGCAGCACAGGTGGCAGAGTTGCCACCTGTAATGTTGAAACCTGTTGTTCAAGCCCCGATGTTCTATCGGGTCAGTAGATGTTAGCTGACAGGCTGATAAGTTGAGAAAACAATAGGACAAGAGTCAACGTTAAGTTTTGTTATTGTTGTTTATGTATCTCAAAGGGAACCTAAGGATCAACTTAAAGTGTGAACTAGTGAGAAGGGGAAGTTATTGTTTTTATTGCAGCATATTAAGGCAGAGGATAACTTAATGGGTTCAAGGTGCTACTGTGAGACTTCATTCAGGCTGATGGGTTCAATTCAGCAATTTCTCCTACTTCCCTTCAATGAAATACTTACTAAATTCTAAATGTTAAGCTACAGCCATCACTCTCAGAAATTTTTATTTAAATATTTTAAGCAATCTTTAAAAATAGGAGAAAATGTTAAAAGTCACATCTCCCAGGTGGCAACATTGAGGTATGTAGAGCTGAAATGTTCTTCCTGCCTCTCTCTTCCTGAGTTTTGAAGATGATGAGCAAAATTCCATGTTAATGTATATCCAGTGCATTTTTTTTTGCATTTTTCAGTGTAAAATGTCTCAGAATGATAGTTGTATTTATCAAAGTAAAAATAATACGATGGATATATTAGAGGATTTCTCCTTGTCAGCACACTCTAAGGAAAAATGAGCTTATATTAAATTTTACTCACAACTCTATGGGACAAGATATACTTATATCCGTTTTACAAACACACAGACACATAACAAATGGAGACGTTAAGAAACTTGAGCATCGTCACAGAGTATGGATCCGGGGTGTTTATCCCCCCCACAATTGGTTATTCCTTTCCACTTTCCCATATACATAACCATATCGACTGTATATCTGCAAATAGAGGCAGTTTGTTTCTACCTTTCTAATGTCTTCTCTTTCTTTTTTTTTTTTAATTCTAGAATATTTATTGCACGGCATTACATTAGTTTCCGGTGTATAATACAGTGATTTGCCAATTCTGTGCATTACTCAGTGCTCATGAGGATAAGCGTACTCTTAGTTCCCTCACCTCTTCCGCCGCCCTCCCCCCACCCCACTGGAACCATCATTTCCTTCTCTCTAGTTAAGAGTCTGGCTTTTGGTTTGTCTCTTTTTTCCATTGTTGGTTTGTTTTGTTTCTTAAATTACATACGTGTGTGAAATTATATAGTATTTGTCTTTCCCTTTTTGACTTATTTCATTTGGCATTATACCCTCTAGGCTTGTCCATACTGTTGCAAATTGGAAGATTTCATTCTTTTTTATGGCTGAGTAATATTCCATCAAATATGTGTATAGTATCTTCCTTGTCCCTTCATTTTTGATGACACTTGTGTTGTTTCTATAATTTGGCTATTGTAAATAACTCTTCAATAAGCACAGAAATACACCCCTTTTCAATTTAGTGTCTTTGTATTCTTTGGGTAGATACCAGGTAAAGGAGTTACTGGATTATGTGATAATTTTATTTTACATTTTTGGAGGAACCTCTTGTCTTCCACCGTGGCTGCACCAGTCTGTATTCCCACCAACGGTGCCCATAGGTTCCTTTTTCTCCACATCCTCACCAACACTCATTTCTTCTGTTGATTTTAGGCATTATGGCAAGTGTGAGGTGGTACCTCATTGTAGTTTTGATGTGCATTTCCCTGATGTTGAGTGATGGTGAGCATCTTTGCATGTGTCTCTTGGCCGTCTAGATGTCTTCTTTGGAGAAATGTCTGCTCATGTCCTTTGTCCATTTTTAACTGGATTTTGTTTTGTTTTGGTGTTGAGTTGTGTAAGTTCTTTATATTTTTTGGATATTAAGCCTTTATCAGATATGTCATTTGCAAATACTTCCTGTCATTTAGTAGGTTGCCTTTTAGTTTTGTTGATTGTTTTGTGGGGCAGAAGCTTTTTATTTTAATATAGTACCAAGAGTTTATTTTTGCTTTTGTGTCCTATGACTCAGGAGACATATCTAGAAAAATGTAGTACAACCGATGTCAGAGATATTAGTGCTTGTGCTCTTTTCTAGTATTTTTGTATTTTTGGTATCCAGTCTCACATTGGGTCTTTATTTTGAGTTTATTTTTGTGTGTGCTGTAATAAAGTGGTCCAGTTTCACTCTTATACATGTAGCTGTCCAGTTTCTTCTGCACCATTTATTGAAGAGATGGTCTATTCCTGCTTGCGTATTTTCTTGCCTTTTGAAGATTAATTGACCGTATAGTTTTATTGAAAATTTATTTTTTAAAGTTTCTTTTCAGTGTTCCTGAATTCATTGTTTATGCAGCACACCCAGTGTTCCACGCAATCCGTGCCCTCCTTAATGCCCACCACGAGGCTCACCCATCTCTCCAACCCCCACTCCTCCAAAACCCTCAGTTGGTGTTTGGTTCTTAACTGCGGTCTTCAAATACGCAAATGTATCTATCCTCCAAAAATGCATGGCTCTCAGTAGGCAGGAAGTTCTAGTTATGCAAGACGAATAAGCTCCAGACATCTGTTATGGAGATGTCTGGAGTTAACCTGTTTAACTACAGGTAACTACACGTTACCTGTAGTTAAAACACTGCATTGTGCATGCAAAGATTTGTTGAAAGGGTAGATCTCCTGTTGCGTGTTCCTACCACACAGACAAAACATGTGCAGTTCTAACTCATTACACTAGTTTCATATCAGATACAAATTCTTTTCACCTCCTCTGTATATGGACATTCCCTTTATTTCCACTTTTGTCATTTTAGCTAATACTGTAATAAATGTATATTTACATATCCTCCATGAGAGAGAGAGCCCCATAATTTGGATTGTGTCGCCTCAGCAAATGGGTTATTTTTCTATTTTAATGGCTAGTGCCAGATGGTTACATAAAACTTCTACCAATCAGCTAAATTTATATAGTACGCGCGCGCGTGTGTGTGTGTGTGTGTGTGTGTAGAGAGAGAGAGGGAGAACTTCATTTCCTTTATGCATGGAGAGATATTTACTCTGCATTTCCCCATCGTCTCGTGTTTGAATGTGCTCCTCCACTAAATATCTATAGCTATGTTTGGCTCACTTTTTCTAGTAGGATGGGTTTCTTTTTCCCTGGTTGTCTTTTAATAAATATCATGGACATTGTCATCTTGCTTCGCTGTGAATGCAATAACTGTGTGCTTGGCATTGACATTGCTTTTAGCTGGCTTTGTTGGTAGTATTTTGAGGGGCTGCTTTATGCCCATTTCACATGCTACCACCAAGTGGTCAAAGGTGAAGGGAACACAGACAGTTCTTCACTCTTCTTAGGAGCCTACAAAGCTGTGGGTGCTAACAGGGATTCCCCCCAGCTCCCTGGGGTCCTCTTGGAGCAGGTGACCCTGAACCTTTGTGGGGGTGCTGGCCATGAAAAGGAACAGGTTTCTTTGCCCCTCCTTTCTAAAGGCTAGACCCAAACCATGCAAGTTTTGCTATGTGGTTGTGTCCCTCAGTGGTGGCCAAGAGGCAAACATTTAGGGCTTCAACAGTGCCTCATTCTGGGAACCTTTCATAAATTGATTCATTCAGTTGTGGACCGAGAGAACAGGACACATGTCATAGATGTTCATTTCTGAAGGTCCAGTGGGTTTCTGGAAAAGTCTCCGTCATCACATGGCACTGGCCCGATAGTTCAGAAGTCTCCTGGGCAGCTCTGATGTGGGGTGCTCTCTTCAGGGCCGGGTGTCCACAGGGTCATCTGGCCTCCAGCATCTCACGGGTCACAAGGATTTCAGATGAGGAACCTGGCTGGCTATAATGTACCACGCTCTACCCAGACTTCAAAGCTCAGTCTTTGTATGCTTGAACTTGGGACTTTAACTCCAATTGTTCATTTAGGAAATGTCCAACTTGTAAAACTCTACTCAGGACCAAGTGAATCCCTGAAGTTGCCAATATGCCTATCTCTCAATATGCTTGTGGGCGCCTATCTGTAATGAAGAGTTTCTACATACAAACAGTCCATATAATCATTACATGTGAACATCTAAATCTATACAGACACTTGTGTGGAGCTGTATATGTTTATACATAATATATACATTATATATACCAATAGTCTATTTTCCATAGTTCCTGTCTTTTTTTTTTTTTAATCTGTGAGGACAACTTTAATCCCTTCAATAGTACTATAATCCTATTTTATAGTATCTATAGTTTTTATATAGAGTTCCATGATCATTTTCTTTTGTATTGGTCTTTTTGGAAAAAACAAACAGATTTTGGGCTTACTTCTTTTCCTTAACTATCATTTGTTTTATAATCTTTTCAATAATCACAGTTTTGTCTTTGTTAATTCTTATTATCAAAATTTTAGGCAACTCTTAATGCCTATTTTTAAATTTTTTCTTGTTATTTTCATCTAATTGTTTAACAGAGTTTTAATAGAATTCATACATTTTCCTATTTTTCTTACTACTGAAGTCATTTAAGGCTATAAACTGCCCTCTAAATACAGTTTTCATTGAGTCACACTGTGTTTGTTTCTTTTTGACTATATTCCAAATTTTCCTTTTTGATTAGAGTACTGGATATCAGGTAGTTATTTTATTGAGGTGAAATCTGGATATCGCATAATTAAACATTTTTAAGTGTTCAGTTGATTGACATTTACTGTATTTATAATGTTGAACACTCATCATCTCTCTGGAGTGTCCAAACGTTTTCATCACCCGTAAGAGTCATTCGGTTAACGAAATAACCCTCCTTTCTCCTGGCAATCACTAGCCTGTTTTCTGCCTTAATGGATTTTCCTGTTGTTGTGGTGTGTGTGTGTGTGTGTGTGTGTGTGTGTGTGTGTGTGTGTGTGTCTGTGTGTATGGAAGTCAAAGAACTTATGACCTTTTCCATCTGGCTGCTTTCACTGAGCATAAGGTTTGTAAGTTGTATCCAGGTTTCAACATGTAAACAAGTACTGTAAGTCTCTTCCTCATTTTATGCCTGAATAATATTCCATTTTACATATGCCCCAGTGTATCCATTCACCACCTGAGGAACATTTGGGTTGTTTCTATCTTTTGGCTTATTTTGAATAATGCTACTATGTATGTTCATGGACAGGTTTCTATGTGGACATATTTCTTCATTTCACTTAACTCTATACCTAGAAGTGGAATTTCTGAGCCATTTGGTAATTCTGTGTTGAAATTTTTGAGAAACTACCAAACAGAAGATTACATGAGTGTGTACTGCCTTCTTCACACTATTAAATATTTAAATAATTCAATATTCTAATCCATAAATACTGGATGTCTGTTTAGTTAGGTCTCATTGAATTTTTTAAGCAATGTTTCCTAGTTTTCAATGTCCAAGCCATCGCTGTGGTTAAATTTATTTGTAGATATTTATTCTTTGGGATACTATTATAAATGTAATTGCTCATCGCTGGCTGATACAAACCCAAATGATTTTGTAGGTTGATCGTGTGTACGTCATCTCTGCTGAACTCATTTATTAGGTCTAGTAATTGTGCATGTGTGTGCATGTGTGTGTATGGATTCCTTGGGACTCTGTACAGGATCATTTCATCTGAAAATGGTTGTCTTTTATTTCTTTTCCCTGCTTAATTACTCTGGCTTGAAGTTCCAGTGCAAACTTAAATAGCAGTGGTAAAAGTGAGCATCTTTGCCTTGGTCTGGATTTTAGGGGGGAAGTTTTCAATTTTTCACAACTATCATGTTAGCTGTTGGATTTTATAAAAGCCTTCTATCATGTGGAGTAATTCCCTTCCACTCCCAATTTTGAGCGTTTTTCTAAAGAAAGGGTTTTGAATTTTGTCAAAAGCTTTTCATCTGTCAATTGAGACAGTTATATATTTTTCCCTTCCTTTGTTAATGTGGTGTAATGCATTCATTTTTCTTCTTCTTCTTTTTTTTTAATCTCAAGTGACCCTTGCGTTCCTGGGATAAACTTCGCTTGGTCCTGGTATAGGATCCTTCATTGTGCTACTCAGCTCAGTTTGTTAGTTTTTTTGTTGAGGAACTTTGCATCTGTTTTCAGTAGAGATATTATCTACAATTTTCATATGGTATCTTCCTGAAATGGGGCCTCACCGAATGTATTAGGGAGTAGTTCCTCCTCTTCCATTTTTGGAAGATTTTGGGCAGAGCTGATGTTAACTGTCCTTAATATATTTGGTAGATTGCACTAGTGATAGCATCTGGCCCTTGGCTTCTCTTCATAATTTTTTTTAAATTACTGATCCAATCTCTTTTATAGGGCTTTTGTCTATCTCTTCTTGAGTCAATTTTGATAATTTTTAATATGTTTCTAGGAATTTTTCTATTCAGATTATTTAATATGTTCACAAATAACTACTTGTAGTAAATTCTTGCCCTTTCCATTTCTGTGGATAGTATTATTTAAACTTCTTTTCTGATGTTGATTATATCTTTTTCTTAGCCTGGATAAGGTTTGTTATTTTTGGTGATCTTTTCAAAGAGCTGGTTTTGTTGTTTCTGTATTTTTTCCTATATCCTATTACATTTATCTGTGATCTAATCATTGTTTCCTATTGTGTCTGGGTTTAGTTTTTTCTTCTGTTTCTAGTTCCATTAGGTGTATAGTTATAAATTTTAGGTCCTGCTTTTTAAGTAATTTACAGCTATAAATTTCCTTTTGAGTACTGCATTTGCTGAACCACATAAGGTTTGTTGATTTGTATTTTTTTATTTTATTTGTCCCAAAGTATTTTCTAATTTCACTACAAGTTTGTCCCAACAGTCTTTAAGGGTAGGTGATGTAGGAGCTCCTGGCTGGCTGAGTTGGAAGGACTTAAGACCCTTTGTCTTGAGTCGTGGGTTTGAGCACCACACCAGGCGTAGAGATTACCTAAACACATAAATAAAACTTAAATAGAGAGTGGATTAATTTCCATGTATTTGTTTATTTTCTAATTTCTTTTTTGGCTAATTGTTAGCTTTATTACACTATGTAAGGTGCTTCACATTTCATTACTTTTAAGTATATTGATAGTTGGTTTTTGGTGTGACATGGGGAAATGCTCAGTGTCCCACGTGCACTGGAGAAGAATGTGTATTTGGCTATTGTTGGCAGAGTGTCCGATTCCCACATTGTTCACTTGGGTGGTCTCTTTCTGACTGATCTTCTATGCAGGATTGAAAGTACCACACTGAAGTCTCCAGCTATTTTTGTATAATTGTTTCTCCCTTTCATTCTGTCAAAATTTGCTGCATATTTTTAGGAGCTATAGTTTTTGTTGTGTATAGGTTTAAAATTGTTTGATGAACTGACCCTTTTTTTCACTAAATACACTTCTCATATCAGTCTTCGACTTAAAATCTCTTTTGTCTGATGACAACATCATGTTTTGATTAATATTTGTGTAGCCAAATTTTCTATACTTTCATTCTGCCGGTGTCTTTTGGTCTAAAGTAGGTCTCTGTCATTTTATACTTTTTTCCATCTCACCATTTCTTTTATTTGGTGAGTTAAATCTATTTACATTTAAAGTATCACTGATTCTACCATTGTGCTATTTCCTGTTTATCTTCTCTCTTTGGTGTGCCTTAGTCCCCTCACTGCTGCCGTCTTTTGATTTGGTGGAATTTTCTCGTGGATAATTTGATTCACTGTCCTCCCCTGTCGATTTTTTAGTTATTTTCTTAGTGGTTACTATGAAATTATAGTTAACATCTGAAATTATACCAATCTTGTTTAAATTTATATCAATTTAGCTTCATTAACTCTGTACTTTTACAGTTTTGTTCCCCTCCGTGTTTGTTGTTACAGTTTATGTCTTCATCCATTGTGCCCATAAATACTGATTACAATTAGTTTTATGCATTAACCTTTGAAAATCACACAGAAAGCACCAATTTGTTTATATAAAAAAAAAAGGATTACAAAGTAAAGTTATGATATATTTTTAAAAATTTACCTGGGCAGTTACCTTATCTCTATTTTTTCATATGACTTTGCATTAATGTTCAGGGTCATCTTTTTCCAACGTGCAGGGTTTCCTTTAGCATTTATTTTTAGGAAAGATCTATGAGTAATGAAATCCTTAACCTTTCTTTTATCTGGTAATCTCTTAATTTTTTTTCATTTTGGAAGATCAGTTTCCCCAGATAGAGAATTCATGTTTGGCAGCTATCTTTTTTTTCCTTTTTTGTACTTTAATGGTACCATCCCACTGCCTCTTGGATTCCATGGTTTCTTTGACTGCTACTGAGGAGCCCATGTATAGGATTTTTTTTTCTTTTCAGATTTTTGTCTTTGTTTTTACAGGGTAAATGCAGTGGGTCTTGGTGCAGATTTCTTTGAATTTACCTTCCCTAGAGGTTATTTAAACTTCTTAGATGTAAAGGTTCTTGTTTTTAATCACAGGTGGGGAGTTATTCTGTCCTTTAGCTCTCCTCCTTCTATGACTTCAGCAGTGCATATGCTGGATGGCGTCCCATACATCCCTTAAAATGGCTTTCTCTGTGCCTTGCTTCTTTCTGCCACTCAGACTTCATAGTTCCAGCTGCCCTAGATTCACATTTGCTGATTTGTTCTGCTGTCTGCTCAAATCTCTTGTTTAACTCTTCTAGTGTGTTTGTCATATAAGCTACTGAATTTTTCACATCCAGAATTGCTACTGGTTCTTTTTAGTATCTCTCTATATTGATAATTCTCTACTTATTTAGGCATCATCCTTTTAACTGCCTTTCTTCTTACTTTTTTAAAATTGACCCTATTTGACCTATAACCCGAGTAAATTTGATGTGTACTTGTTACTTGGTATTTATATGTTATAATATTGCTGTTATGGTGATATTTATCACACCACATATTTATAGTATGGTATTGTCTATATTCAATATACTGTGTATTAGATCTTTATGGCTTATTTACTGCTTGTTTTAAGTTTGTACTCTTGAACTACTTCAGTCTTATTCCTCTCCTCACCCCCAATCCCTGATGACCACCATTTTATTTTTGTTTTTTCACTAGCTTGACTTTTTCAGATTTTAAATTTAAGTAATATCATACAGTACTTGTCTTTCTCTGACTTCTGTCACTTAATGTGTTCATTGTCCATTGGTGTTGCAAATGACCAGAGAGTCTGCATTCTCGTGGCCAAATAATATTGTATATGTGTACCACATCTCTTTTAGCCATTTATCTGTTGTTATGGAAACAACCTAAATGCTTATCTTGGCTGTTGTGAATATTGCTACAATACACATGTGGATACATGTATCTCTTCACAATCCTGTTTTCATTTCCTTTAGTTGTATTTCAGAAGTGGATATTCTGGTACATATGGTAGACTTAATTTTAATTTTTTGAGGAACCGCCATTTGGTTTTCCAAAGTGGTTGGGCCAATTTACATTCCCACCAATAGGGCATAAGTGTTTCCTTTCACTACATTCTCACCAGCATCTGTTGTCTCTTGTCTTCCAAGAGTGAAGCCATTGTGATATCTCCTTGTGGTTTTGATTTGCATTTGCCTGATGATTAATGGTACCAACCATCTTTTCCTGTCTTTATTGGCCATTTTGATGTGTTCAATGGAAAAATGTCAATTTAGTACTTCTGTCTCAACACACACAAAACAGACAATCATATCAAAAAATGGGCAGAAGATATGAACAGACGCATCTCCAATGAA